>NC_068300.1:21613454-21913454 GCF_025860055.1 Xyrauchen texanus
GATGCTAGGGTTTTTCTCTGAAACCCACCTCCACCGGTCTAGATCTGATGTTCTGAATAAAAAGTTGTTCTTAGGCCATGTCCACATTAATACGTTGTTGTAAACTAATTGATGATACCACCTCTTATCCACACTGGAAAAGCATTTTCCACCACCAAAAACGCTTTATAGTACTTCATACTTTGGAAACAATGACATTAGGCAAATAAAAACAGATTAGTGTGGATGTGGTCTCAGTTCCCAACTCTAGCAGAGGGTTAGGGTTTGTAATCTGCAATTTTGCACAGCAAAGACCCATTACCAATTCGACCCACATTTGAGCCCCCTTATTACCGATAGAGCAAATAATAAGCTTAATGAAGGATTCTAAACTCTGGCTCAAAAGCCTGAACACAGCTTCACCAGCAATAATTTTTATAAATTAAGCTTTCCTGCCCAATTGTGCATGTTAAGCAAGAGATGAAAATATTTACATTCCCCATTCTGTTTATATGTTAGCAGAAAAAAAACACAACATTAAAAATGTGAATAAATAAAACTGGGTAGAGTGAGTGGATACGGGTGGGGGAGGCTGGTGGTGGAGAGGAGGTACTAATTAGTTTGTGTCCTTTGATGTCACCACCACCCGTGCAGCAGATGAACCTTTCAATTAGTGAACGGCAAGATGTACACATCAGCTGTCCTCAAAGCCTTTTCCCATCTTTTTAACTCAATCATGTACTTACGAGGGTCCATTTAGCGATGGGTTTTCCATTAAGACGGAGAGCTGAAGGAATAAAGAGCTGGCCAGAGTAAAAGCAAAGTGGGTAAACAGAGACATAATAAATCTTGTAGAAAAAAATTGATGGGATGAGAGATTTTTCTGGCCATTGAGGAGACAGATGACAATAGAAGCAGAGAGAGAATGAGCAAAATGTCAAGCAGGAGAAAGGAGAGGACACTGACCTTCAAACTTAAAGGTGCTATATGTAAGATTGACAACAAGCATTTGAAATGGATACTGCAGTCTAAATTCAAAATATTGGAGTGTTGTCTTCCCTGCCCAAGACTAAAATTACAAATTAGCCAACTCAACATCCGTTTTAAAGGATTTCTGGGCTTTAATCTCTCTCCATCTTCCAAAGGCATCTCCAATATTTATCATGGTTTTACTACGCCTCTGGTCATGGTGGTTTTTAGATGATGGCGAGGCTTTTTAGGTTGGGTGGAATCTGTTATACTGATCCAGTTTGTTTGCTGGCTTCCATGGCTGCAGCACGCAGTGTTGTTTGCCTGCAAACTGGTTCAAATCTGGCAACCCGGCGGTGTCGAAATACTATTAATGAGTGGGCAATGAGCGGGACCACACAGGCCAAAACATAAACAGAAATTCCATCCTGAAATGGAAACTTCAAAGTAGAATATACATTAGCATTGTTATCGGAGAAGCTAGTATTTCAACTTAGCATGTTTCCTAATTCTCTAATAACATATTATGTTCATTTTATGATTTCGAACAGTAAAAATATTACATATAGCACCTTTATCTAGTAGTTTGTTGCAGGTGGCTGGGATGCCTTACTGTATATGCATAACTTCCATGAAAACACACAGACATTCTAAATGTCACACCTCACATCAACACACATACTCTCCCTTTCTGTTTCACTCTCTCTCTTACTCTCTTTTTTATTTCTTCCCTAGATAATCAATATTGACATTCATCACAAGTTGACCTCTGTATCTCAAAGTACAGACAGACAGACACACAAACACACACATGCACAGACATTAGATGCTTTATTAGTGAGGACCTCTAGACACATTGGTTTTCAAAAGACAATATTTACTATACCCTACCCATAAACCTAACCTTCATAGAAAACTGTTGACATTATTCGATTTTAAGCAAATCACGATTTGGCCAAATAATGAGCCTTTCAATTAGTGAGGACCATGTCATATGTCCTAACAAGTCGCTTTTTCACATAATTCACAAAATGTGTCATTGACAAGTAAGATCTGTGTGTGATAGGTGATGAAAATGAAAAATCTTTTAAGTTAGTGGAAATTTAATCTTTGTGTCCATGTTGATTTCACAAATACTTTGAAAAACATCTTTAGCATTTTTATAAAAATATTTTTTTAAAGAAATAATAATGAAAAGATCTTTCTGCACTACTCATGTCAAAATTATTTATTTTGAAGAATTTCAGCTTTAAATTAGACTTTTTTTTGGTTTTCTACTGTCTCTGGACATTTGTCCACATTACTTGTTTTCTTTAAGCCCCAGAATAAATTTCAAAATGACTCTGAACTCAATTAAAACAGGTTCACATCATAGAAGGGCTGTATTCAAGTAAACGTTTTGTGTGAATTTCATTTATTTTGAATTGGTGAATGATTGAATAGATCTGAACAAAAATTGTCATTGACCCAGTGGACATACCATTGACTTCTATTGTTTTTATATGAAGCTAATAATAATTACTATTGACATAACACAAACACTCACTCCCAACTTTTTACATTGTTAGAATTATTAATATGAATTAATATATATAAGGACATCCCCAAATGTGTCCAAAATAGGCTTTGTCAGATTTAGATTATTTTTGGGACAATTTTGTCCATATACTACAGCTAGGTATGTAAACACATACATCTACACATAAGCCATTGGCCTTTATGACTGTGTAGTTGGTTGGATGGTAGTGTTCTGTTTATTTGACATCTATCACCCTGCAGATGGGCATTACAAAATGACTTGAAATGTATCTTGGAGTAATCATAATGCTGCCAACATTAAGAGCAACAGAACATCCTGGCAGTCTGCACAGTTGAGAGAACGTCTTTATGAGAAGATACATGGATGACTGCACACTCTCTTCTTTGCCTAAATTCTCTTACAGAACAAGATCCAGCTCATGTACCAATGCTCCACACTAATTGCGGTGCGCTATGTTGATATTTCCAACCAATAATCCTATTTAGTAAACGAATATATAATTAAAAAGGGGCTGCGGCCCCAAGGTGATGTTCGGCTCATTCCTGTCGCTATGTTGGTGTATACAATGAGGCTGACTTCAGACTAGCAGAGTGTGAAATTAAACAGGTGATAAATTCACTGCTACGGCCAAACATGGGGAACAGTGTCATTTTTCATTAGCTGCAAATAAAAGACAGAAAACAATGCCATTTCTTTCTTATAACTAATGAACATGCGTTTTTAAGCCAGGCCTAAATAAATTAATAATGTAGTGTATACAGTCCCATTGACCCCACTAAGATTTTTTTTTTTTACTTTGACACTATATTTTGCACCCACAACAACAAAATCATGGTTATGGAGGGCCTATAATCGCATTAACGAGGTACATTGCTTGAAAGCTTTATGTAAGCTATACAAAATAGCTCTATTTTTCAAGCTTTTATCAACTAATACTCAATCTTTTCCATCTGTGCTTTCTACGTGTTGTCTCATCTGGGTCATATAGTATCACTAGTCTAGTGATTAAATTGAAAAAGCAGGAGTTATTGTCCTCTGGGTAGAACTATTGACTGGATCCAGCTCTCTCCAGCCTTTAAAAGCAACCCTTACACAGCTTACATTGCTGGACAGAATGGTCGGATGAGACTTAGGAGAGAAAAAGGATCCAAAACCTAGCAAGCTGCCAATGGAGGCAACATTTTAAGGCATTATAGGTGCGCTCTCAACGCAAAGGTCATTATAATTATGCAGCCTCCTATGGTGCTGCAACCTTCTTTTGGCAAAATTGTAAGGAGCAGTTCAGACCATACATGCTCTTGCACTAAAAACGTTGGACGCTTGCAAAGCATATACCAGAACGTGTCTTGAAGTGAGCTTTTAAAAGTTAACAATCTTTTTTACCTGACACAGCACCTAAAAATCGCGGTGTTCCTGCCCAAGGCGTTGAAAGAAAAACACAGCTGGATGCAGTAGTCAAATGTGTCTGTATAGTGCATGTGTACATAAAAAAACAAAACAATAGAAAGAGTTCAGACAGACAAAAAAAAAAAAACACTTTCAGTGTGAAAAGCATGGGCGGTGCTAAGGGTAGGTTACCAGTGTGAAAAGCCCTGAATGTTCAATAAAGCCTCAAAAAATTATATAATTTTCTAGTGATGTAAAAAATATAATTTCAGTATACAATTCAGACCCACGCACTGTCATGTTGGGTGCCTGCTTTCCAGCAATCATGTGAATGATCGCACATGTAAGAAGAGCGCTCGTGCAAATTATATTTAGATTTGCCACAAATGTTTGCCAGAAGTTTGCAGCTATTTACTGATAGTGGTGAACATCCAGAAAACCTTTGGCAACAATGGACATATTTGCCGCAAGTTTTCCGCGAAGCTCATTTTCATGTGAAAATTCTCTTGATTTTTGTAAGGGAACCTAAAGATGTTACATTTAAACATGTGGTATTCAACTGATCACAATTTATAGTCAGGACATTAATAAAATGAATATTACTATTTGAAAAAAGAAAAGTTTAAACTACTTCAAAGAGTTCTCATCAAAAAATCCTCCACGTGCAGCAATGAGAGCTTTGCAGATCCTTGGCATTCTAGCTGTCGGTTAGTCCAGGTACTCAGGTGACATTTCACCCCACACTTCCTGTAGCACTTGCCATAGATGTGGCTGTCTTGTCGGGCACTTCTCACGCACCTTACAGTCTAGCTGATCCCTCAAAAACTCAATGGGGTTAAGATCCATAACACTCTTTTCCAATTATCTGTTGTCCAATGTCTGTTTCTTTGCCCACTCTAACCTTTTCTTTTTGTTTTTCAAAATTGGTTTTTTCGTTGCAATTCTTCCCATAAGGGGAAGTCTTTACTGTTGCACATAAAACTGGTGTTGAGCAAGTAGAATTCAATGAAGCTGTCAGCTGAGGTTATGTGAGGCGTCTATTTCTCAAACTAGAGACTCTGAAGTAAATATCCTCTTGTTTAGTTGTACATCTGATCTTCCACATCTCTGTCTGTCCTTGTTAGAGCCAGTTGTCCTTTGTAGTGTGCACCTTTGTATGAACTCTTTCAAGCATTGAATAGCCTCAAAACAATTATTGACTGATGAGTTTCAAGGGAAAGCGGTTTCTTTTTTGCCATTTTTGACCTGATATTGACCTTATGATATGTGAGTCTATTGCATTATGTGGCAACTCAAACTCATTTTTTGCAAATAATGATGTGCTGTTTTTACATCAGTAATGTCCTGACTATACTTTGTGATCTGTTGAATGCCACTTTGGTGAATTATTTAAGTACCGATTTGCAAACTTTTGGCCACCAGTGTGTGTGTGTGTGTGACACACACACTCACCTAAAGGATTATTAGGAACACCTGTTCAATTTCTCATTAATGCAATTATCTAATCAACCAATCACATGACAGTTGCTTCAATGCATTTAGGGGTGTGGTCCTGGTCAAGACAATCACCTGAACTCCAAACTGAATGTCAGAATGGGAAAGAAAGGTGATTTAAGCAATTTTGAGCGTGGCATGGTTGTTGGTGCCAGACGGGCCGGTCTGAGTATTTCACAATCTGCTCAGTTACTGGGATTTTCACGCACAACCATTTCTAGGGTTTACAAAGAATGGTGTGAAAAGGGAAAAACATCCAGTATGCGGCAGTCCTGTGGGCTGAAAATGCCTTGTTGATGCTAGAGGTCAGAGGAGAATGGGCCGACTGATTCAAGCTGATAGAAGAGCAACTTTGCCTGAAATAACCACTCGTTACAACCGAGGTATGCAGAAAAGCATTTGTGAAGCCACAACACGCACAACCTTGAGGCGGATGGGCTACAACAGCAGAAGACCCCACCGGGTACCACTCATCTCCACTACAAATAGGAAAAAGAGGCTACAATTTGCAAGAGCTCACCAAAATTGGACAGTTGAAGACTGGAAAAATGTTGCCTGGTCTGATGAGTCTCGATTTCTGTTGAGACATTCAGATGGTAGAGTCAGAATTTGGCGTAAACAGAATGAGAACATGGATCCATCATGCCTTGTTACCACTGTGCAGGCTGGTGGTGGTGGTGGTGTAATGGTGTGGAGGATGTTTTCTTGGCACACTTTAGGCCCCTTAGTGCCAATTGGGCTTCGTTTAAATGCCACGGCCTACCTGAGCATTGTTTCTGACCATGTCCATCCCTTTATTGCCACCATGTACCCATCCTCTGATGGCTACTTCCAGCAGGATAATGCACCATGTCACAAAGCTCGAATCATTTCAAATTGGTTTCTTGAACATGACAATGAATTCACTGTACTAAAATGGCCCCCACAGTCACCAGATCTCAACCCAATAGAGCATCTTTGGGATGTGGTGGAACGGGAGCTTCGTGCCCTGGATGTGCATCCCACAAATCTCCATCAACTGCAAGTTGCTATCCTATCAATATGGGCCAACATTTCTAAAGAATGCTTTCAGCACCTTGTTGAATCAATGCCACGTAGAATTAAGGCAGTTCTGAAGGCGAAAGCGGGTCAAACACAGTATTAGTATGGTGTTCCTAATAATCCTTTAGGTGAGTGTATATATATATATATATATATATATATATATATATATATATATACACACACACACACACACACTACCGGTCAAAAGTTTTGAAACACTTACTCGTTCTTTATTATATTTTTTTCCTCCACATTTTAGAATAATATTAAAGTCATCAAAACTAAACAAAATCCAAAATAAATAAAAACTGTGTTATATTTTAGCATCTTCAAAGTAGTCATCCTTTGCCTAGAATTTGCAGACATGTACTCTTGACATTTTGTCAACCAACTTTTGAGGCATCACACTGGGATGCTTTTTAAACAGTATTGTTGGGCACTTATTGGCTGCTTTTCTTTATTATTTGGTCCAAGTCATCAATTTCAAAAAAAAATTTTTTATTATATTTTAGTTTTTCAATTAAATAAATTAATATGGTGACACAATTATATTTTTGTCTACAAAACTAAATTCAAACATTTAAGCATACGCCTTCAGATCAAAAGATTTTTAAGATCATGAGAAACATTTCAGTCCAGTGTTTCAAAAGTTTTGAATGGTAGTATATCACATATATATATATAAAGTGAATAATATTTTGATATTTCATTAATGGAGTTAAGTCAGCATCGCAGATATTTTATACAGAGAAGTCAATACCAGAATGTATTGCGAGGTCAGTGTAAAAATAAAAATTAAATATGATGGAAGAAGTCGGATGAATGTGGATTATACATATACTGTAATTCACGAAATTCTGAAAAGTTATTGTTAAAAATTGTTCCAACTAATTAAAATCTGAATATTTTACTCAATATTTGTGTGTGATATATATTTGCATGCTTAGGGCACTGTGACGATTCCAGAAAAATGCCTAACAAGCTTTTTGTTAGCTTGGCAACATGCTATCATGATACTCTACTGGAACCAATAGAGTCAAGACTGTGCAGAGCGCTATTTGAGTGGTGTATGCACTTGATGCCTACGTAGAACACTTTAACTTGGTCTCTTATGAGGTCCCACTGTCTGTGTTCGCCATTTCCCTGTCCTGATTTTATTTTTATCTATCAACATGATTGTCTAGCGTGAGTCTCATAACTCCCGTCAAATCAAATCAAATGTAAAAAACTTGAACGGCAGCTGCAGCTCTGGCGCCAACTGTTATGGATGTGGAGAATGCCTCAAACGCAGTTTACAGCTGAACAAAACCGGCTACACCTGGAAAGGATTTCTGTAGTGAAAAAGGCCAATTGCTTGATCGTTTCATGTTGCATCTTGCTCAAGCCAGATATCAGCATTAATCCTGCCACTAATTGGAAGAACCATATCGAGGTCAATTTTATATGTAATTTAACTATCTATCACTGAGATTATTGGGATGCTGTGAGAAATTAATGCAAAGTTATCAATAGGGCTGGGCGATAAAATGATATAGATGTTTATCTGAAAAAAGAGAGACGTTCTACATCTACATCTAGCAAGAACACCACTGGTTGGTTGATCTAGATAAAATATACAAGATTGACTTTTTATTTCCTGATATCTGTAGCTGCACACTGTTTGATTGACAGGTGGCTAATGTTTGAGTGCTAATTTAAACAGTGGGACAAAAAGCATTTCTGCATCAAAATGTCGGAATTGAAGTGACATGCACTGTCTAAGTAGGCTATGTCATATAAAGGCTATTAATCAAACAACATTAACAAGGAAACGAGAAAACCACTCACTACTTTTGGCCCAATAACTTGAGTAGCTTTAGAAGACAGTGATATTTTTTTATATTATTGTTAGTTTTTTTTTTTTATAACACTGACCCCTGATATAGAGAGTGTGTTAATTGGTATAATAAATGACCAATAAAGTATAGATGATAAAATAATTTATAATTAGTCTTAGCCTTTATAAACATAGAAAAGTATCAACATTTGCAGAGCAATACTTAAGCAGAACATTCCACCAGTCACAAATTCACAAAATTGTGCATCATGCATTAGAGTGAGAACACACATATTTCTGGGATTAAAGATACACAAACTAAATCAATGTTGAACATTGTATCTCAAAAAGAGGACAATGTGGCCCCCATGTGCTACTGAAATATTTCACACAAAAATGAAAAACCTCATCATTTACTCACCCTCATGCCATCTGTCTATGACTTACTTTCTTCAGAAGAACACAAATTAAGATTTTTAGAAGAATATTTCAGCTCTGCAGGTCCATTCAATGTAAGTGAAGGGGTGACAAAATTTTTATGCTCCAAAATGCACATAAAAGCAGGATAAAAGTAATACATACAACTCCAGTGATTTAATCCATGACTTCAGAATTGATATGACAGGTGTGGGTGAGAAGCGGATCAATATTTAAGTCAATTTTTGCTAGAAATTCGGCTCTCTGACCAGTAGGTGGCGATATGCATGAAGATTGTGAATCTAGTCGAGATTGACTGAGCAGGGAGGAGAATTATTAGTAAAAAAAGAATTAAATATTGATCAGATTCTCACCACATCTATCACATCGCTTCTCAAGACATGGATTAAACCACTGGAGGCACATGGATTAGACTACTTTTATGCTGATTTATGTGATTTGTGGAGCTTCAATATATTAGCACAGATTCACTTTCATTGAATGGACCAAAAGAGCTGAGATATTCTTCTAAAACTCTTAATTTGTGTTCTTTCAGTTATTCACATCCAGCATGGCATGAGGGTGAGTAAATTATGAGATAATTTTCATTTTTTAAACAGTATTGAAGTATTTCATATTTTCATATTTGTTTCATATGTTACGATTTAAAATGTTGATCAGTGTATTGAAAATCACTTTTTAATCTTTTCATTTCTGTTATTATGTCTCCCTTTTATTTTTTTGGAATCAGATTCATGTAGTGTTTATCATAGTGATGTATTTTAAAAGTTGGCATCCAGTGTTCAATATAATGGGACATAGGTTTTGCAATTCGGTACTCAATACTCACTACTCATGAGTACTTTTAAATGAGCTACCCTTTTACTCTTACTTGAATAGTATTTATGACAGCTACTTTTATTCTACTCTCACTAAATTTTTTTGGGAAGTACTCAGTACTCCTTCCACCCCTGCTAAAAAGGTTGCTAGGAATGAAATGAGATATGACATCAAGACAATATACAGAAACAAAGAAAAGGACAGACAGAGAGAAGGCAGAGAACACAAAGCGCATATTGATGACTGTGTTTCATCCTCCTCATATGAAGGGTGGCTTAGAGCAGTCAATGCAAGGAGGTTAAATTAACTGCAATAAACTGTTTTGAGTGAATGCATTAACTTGGTTTGCCCTGAGCAAGAAGCAAAACAGTGCATGAATGAAAATATAACAAGGAGTTCTGCTCTCCACTTATCTTATGACACAGACTACATTCACACAGCAGCAAAATACGGCTGTCGGACCTGTATAAGAAAGCTCAAAACATTTCACACACAGTTAGCTTATGCTGTATATTTGTCTACAGTATAAGACACAACAGTGCATTTGATGACACTTTGGTTTAATTATGATTTGCTGCATAAACTCACGCATCTATTGGACTCATTTGAGAAATAACATTGTATCAATCTTGCTTAGGAAGTCGCCATCTTTGTTATGTGTGCTAATAACTACGGTTACAGGCATTTATATACAGGCAAAATATTAAAGAGGCTTAACTTTTATTATTCATTAATATAGACCATATTCAAGCTGCACCTGTAATCTTCTGTGTGCACAGCACAATTTGAGAGTTGTCAATCTCAAACGATTACTGTGAGCAAAACCAAATATAAACAAATGAACACATGGACTTACCTTCATCACAGATGCCAGGTTTGGCCACATCTATCTTCCTCTGTTTCTTGCAGGAGGCCAGTCGCAGCTCACAATCATTGTTATAGGTGGTGCCGTCGCTTCCACACACAGGTTTAACAGGCTGACCTGTGCACTGCTGACACTCACACTTGTTATGTACGCACCGTGCACCCCAGCTACACACAGTGCTGCCACAGGTTTCTGATTACACACACAAATCACAGTATATGATAAATTAAGATACACACACAGTGACACAAGAAATATGCTCACACCTGCAAAAACGTCCACTTGGACCTTTAAAGACATTAACATTGTGCGTAAATCATAAGAGCAGTAGAATTCAGTGACAAATACCGTGCATGTAAATCAATGAGCCATGCCTAACACTGCAAAAATATTATTTAACCAGTATTTCTGTCTTGTTTTCCAGTAAGGGTTAGGGTTATGAGTTGACGTTTTAATGCGAGAACCTGCACTGTTTTTGTGAGGTTTAAGCACGAATCATTGTGAACGAGCTTCTCTCATCCACTCATGAGTGCGCAAAGGAGAGCAATGGGATAAGACAAGATTTTCACTTTGAAGTAATTTGACAATAAGATAAGTAAAATAAACTTGATTCAAGATGTACTTTCTTAAATGCATCTTTATTTACATTTATAAATAAAACAAGAAAAATATACTGATTGAAAATGAATTTTCAGTTTTCAGGAAATTCTTATTTTTGCAGTGAACATGGATTTGAAAAAGAGCTAAAACATTTTCTTGTGTCTTAACAAGAAAACTGAGAGCATGGTCATGTGTGTCACCTGTTATCAGTGAACACAGATCGACGAGCGTATGAACATGTATGAAGATGATAATGGTTTCATTGGCGTTTTATACTCACTGCATTCTCCATGGGCCAATACTCTCAGATCCAACTGATTAGTGCAGGCTTTCACATTCAGCTTACACTCGTTATCATATGTCACCCCATCACTTCCACACACGGGCTGTCGTGTTTCCATGCACCCTTTGGGACAAACGCAACGGCCGGTCTGAATGTCGCAGATCGCACCAAATGAGCAGTTGGAGCAGGATTCATCTGCTGAAAAGGAAGTGTGACGTCAGTGGAGAGATTTTGGTAAAGATTCACACAATTGCTCACTGGAATCAGCCTCAGCTGCCCGCCCACCTGGCCACTTTATTTAAGTCTGTCTGCAAAGTCTGTGCTGAGGCATCCTTCTCCTAATCATTCCCTCGCACAGATGGGAGAAACACTGCTCTGTTTACATGCAGTCATACTGAGAGGCGGTGCGGGGTATTTTATGGCATCATCCATTTTAAAGGTCAAGTCTTTGCACCCAGTTAAGCCTGTTGCCCACTTGTTAGATTGTACGATATTGAGATCTTGGGATCACAGACATCACTATTTTTTAAGTCAGACTAAAATATATCTTAGGACTTTGGATATAATTGACAGTGTTGACTTGGCTATCAATCGCGACACATTCTGATATCTTAACTGACATGCAAAACTGAAAGGGCACCATACAAACCATAGCAAGCTCTTGCGTTAATGTCGAAACATGTTGTACATCAAGTACATGAATGCAGACGCTTCTAACTACGTTCTAAAATGTGTCAGACTGCAATTTATAACACAACGCAAGTATGTGTTGCATTCTCAATGTTGTCGCAATGGGCTCTGTAACAGATCAGTGTGACCTGTCCACTTCTACGGTGAGTTTTCTCTTTCAAGTCAACTACTGTCAGGGTTGAGCTTGTAGTCTAAAAACCCAGAAGAGAATTCCCCATGGGATTCCTCTGGATTTCCCAATGGGTTTTTATAATGGGTTTTTGAACTTAAAATAAGGTCTGTGGTGAACATTACTTGAAGGACATTTTGTTCTACAACATAAATTACAAACTTTCATACCTCAAATGTGAATTTTGAAGGCAAACTGAATTACAAACTTTTTATTTTAAACAGGGAGGCTTCTACATGTTGTAGAACAAAATGTCCTCATATCGTGAAGTAATGTTCACCACAGACCTTATTTTACTCATAAGTTCAAAAACCCTATTATAAAAACCTATATGAAAATCCAGAGGGAACCTCTGGCCAATTACAACACGGCTGAACAGCTCTATTACTGAACAAGTAAGGTGAAGTCAATATATTTATTGCAATTTTTCCTAATTAATAACAAATCTGTTTAATGACACAGACTTTTAAAGGTAACTCTATTGCCCCTTTGAGCACTAAGGATTTTTACTGCCACAGTAATGCAATAATGCAAGTTGCGCATGTTCAACCGGACTGCGCGTTGGCAAAAAGTTCTCACGTGTGTGTATGCATACATTTTTTTCCAAAATTTGCTCAGACAGCACAATCTTGGCCAAAATCATCCAGTGGGCACTAGCCTGTACATTAAAATATTTCCATTTCAGCAGTTACATTTACACATTTGACCGATGGTTTTATCCTAAGTGACTTACAGTACATTTAATGAACATTTACAAGCAAGGGCTGGGCAATATG
The DNA here is from genome assembly GCF_025860055.1 of Xyrauchen texanus. NCBI lineage: Eukaryota > Metazoa > Chordata > Actinopteri > Cypriniformes > Catostomidae > Xyrauchen > Xyrauchen texanus. The sequence continues at coordinate 21,626,323 of NC_068300.1, forward strand.
CACCAAAAATCATTGTATTTTTCTATGTATTTTTAGGCTGAATGGTGATACAAATTTATATTATATATATATATATATATATATATATATATATATATATATATATATATATATATATATATATATAGGTATTTTCTACTAAGTAGGCTAAATCCTTATCCTAAGCGACTTACAATGAATTTAAGGAAAATTTTATCAAAATGTTTTCCTTGGGATTTGAACCCATGACCTTGGCACTGCCATGCTTTACCAGATGAGCTCCAGAAACATCCAGCCATGGTTCTTCTGACACCGTATACAAGATATCACGCTATAATTTCTGAGAGCTAAATTAGTAAAACAAAATGTGGTTCCTACTAGGAGGGAGGGAGCACGACCAATGACAATTACACCAGGGGGATTGTATTACAGAAACTGCTATCACATTCAATTAGTGTTTGAGTAATAACAGCACCCGATTTAGTGTTAATGGAGAGAGGTCCTCATGCAAAAATCTCTTCTATCTCTGCTACCAACCTGTTTATTACACATTAATAAAGTGACCTTACCTCCTCTCAGGATCTGCGCTCAGACAACCTCAGGGCCCGAGTACCCAGCCGGCTTATTAAAAGCAGCTGCAGCGCGCTGCCCAGTAGACGCCTGAGAGTGGTTTGTCGTGACAGTCCAAAGCAGAGCAATAAATCACATTCTGCTTTATCAGCTTGTGCGTCTTGATAAAAGTATTGCATTATCAGTTGCAACCTGGTTCCATGCTTTCATAGCTCTAGCCAAGGGAAGTGCAATATACACAGGAGTCTGTACAGTTAGTTTGTATTAACATTGCTTCACCATACAGAGTAAGGATGGATTTTGATGGCCGAGTAGTCTACTAGTTGTCCAACAACTGACTTGTCAATTAGTGTGGTCGACTAGCTTATCTAGATTTTTGCATGCTTAGAAACACGTCCACTCGGGGTCAGGTAAAACTTAAACCATACTGGGCATTCTAAAAGGGACAGTTCACCCCAAATATATATGTCCTCATTTACTCACCCTCATGATGTTTCAATACTTCTCGACATTATTTCTTCCGTAAAACACAAAAGAAGATGTCAGGCAGAATGTTAGGGAGCCACAGTCACCATTCATTTACCACTTTCTTTGTATCTTTTTTCCTTACAGTGAAAGTGACTTGAGACTGAGACTCAGTAAGTCCCTAACCTACTTCCTACATTCTACCACAGAAAAAAAGTCATACAGGTTTGGTAAAATACGAGGGTGAGTAAATAATGACAGAATTACATTTTTGAGTGAACTATCCCTTAAAAACAAGAAGTTGATTAGTTGGTGGGTTGCCTGAAAACCTAGTCGATTTTTGAAATACTGTAGCTTTGAACATCCCATATACAGAGTTGGATCCTGGATATGAATATAGACTCGGGCCTGTAGGGCTTAGTTTATCCTTATGCGAGAAGATGAGAGAATCTGTCCATTCAGCCCTGAAATGCCTTTAAAAACAAGCGATAAACTGCTCCCTTTTTGCCAGGAGAGAGGAACATTTTTAATGTTGGGTCCAGAGCAGCATTTTTTGTGACAAGCCGTTAAAATTCCCAGGCAATTGGTGCTTGGGCAAGGGCACTCGCTCTATTAGTCCGCTCCATCTCCTCCTCGTTTTTATTTACTACCATCTCACTCCTTCTACCGCCAGATGATTTTTCTTACTCGACCAGCTCAGTGTCTTGCAGGTGACCTATATTCCCCAACTGTGGCCAGTAACATTTCAGTCACCTGTAAAAACTGCTTATTTGCTGCTGACTATTTGCCAGCTCTCATTTCTTTGAATATAAATATTGGTTTTCAGAGGGGTAGATATCACACACTCCATTACAACAGCACATTTCCCTGTTCCTGGATGACACGTTCAGCTGCCACTCAATATGCGCAAAGAATTGGAATAATAAACAACGTCAGTCATATCTCTATCAGACGGCACCTGAACTAAAAAGATAAGGGCAGTTATGAGTTTCCCCTGGAAGCAGAGAGGAGAAAATGAAATGAAATTTGGCCAGGAGCGCCGCATTCTCCCTTCATGTGGGCCATTGATACAAACAGCGACCCACATACAAGCTAGCACTGTGCGATATGGACCAAAAATCATATCTCTGTATTTTTAGGCTAGGGAGACAAGGGAGCTTCGTTGCTCACTATGCTCCCTTACCAGAAATGTTCTTGTGTCTTCTAGAGTCTCTCAAGTCCTTAGATGACGAGCACAAATGTGTGCAAGTATGAAGTCCAAGCTTTATTTTCTCTCAAAAAGAGATGTTGTTTCTAATGTCTTTCATTCATAATTACCATGAAAGTGAAACAAACGTTTAAATATTTAATTTGCTGCAAGAAGGTTTAAAATACACTCCGTTATACAGTATATTTATTTCTTCATGCCATTTATCTGTTATGCTTATTTTTATATTACACTGGAATAAGTTTTAAAAAACGAATATACAGTGACTGTGCTGATTAATAACAGCTGCGCTACAATGCGCAAGCTCATTAACGTGTCACGGGTGATTGAGTCGCAAGTATCCCAATGTTCAGTGGATCAGTACCCTTATCAGTGCCCGAATTCGTGTTCACGCTATACTGATTCACGACACAGGGAGCTGATTGAGACTGTGAGTTTTCTTCAGCAGTGTGGACCGGCACTGTATTCATATATTGTATTCGTTTTGAATTGTTACATTTATATGCACTTTGTTTATATACATTAAAAAAGTTATACTTTAAATGTAAAGATTGAAAAGCGTTCTTTTTCATAACAAACCAATGCATTTTTAAATATATTGTGGTTAAGGTAGAGTATGATTTCATTTAATAAGTTAATTAGAATTTTTTTAACACCAATTATAGTCAAACTATCGCAAACTGTTTGATTTGAAAAAATACAAAACATATTTTTAAAAAGAGCCGTTTGGGAGCCAAAAAAGCCAGTTCTTTATTTTGGTGAGCTAAGAGGTGAAAAGAGCCGGAATGCCCTTCACTATAATGTGAGCGAGTGTGGCTGAGTATGTGCGCAGACGCAGAGTGGGTTGCGTGTATAGTATGTTAGAGGAAAGATGCAAACACTGGCATGGCTTTACGGGAAAAACAGTTTATTTAACGCAACATCAAAATATATCGATATAAACGGTATTGTCTCATCCTATATCTCGTTTGAAAATATATCAATATATCTTTAAAAGTCGGTATTCCGCCCAGCTCTAATACTATCACAAGCTAAAGCTATCACAAACGAATACACACAAACACAGCTGGGGTCTGAGTAAGACAGAGGCTGTGATCTGAATAGGCCCAGATAATTAACGGTTGTAATAATAGAATTCACTTGTGGCTGAGCGCTTGGCTGTGTACACAACCCTAAATGAACAAGGTTTCCCTTCTGTTTTATTAGACGGAGCTGGTCTTAATGCCCTTTTCCCCTGACACCTGCACTGGCCGCATATACAGTAGCTCTATAGTGCCGTAACACTAATGGAGCCACTGTAAGCATTATCATGGATGCATTATTTTAGATATAAAGACTATTCCATGCTGGAAAAAAAGCAAGAGGATTGAGCAAGGTGGTCTATTACAGAGTTATTCAAATTCGCTCATGGACAGCCATGATGCTGCACAGTTTATTTCCAATCCTGCTTTTATACACCTGCCTGTAATTTTTAAGAAATCCTAAAGACCATGATTAGCTTGTACAGGTGTGTTTGATAAGGGTTGGAACTAAACTCATCAGGATGTTGACCCTTTAGAAGTGGATTTGTATAGTTCTGGACCTCCCAGTCAGAACCATTTTAACCCACTGGTAGTCCAGATAATCATAAATACCAGCTTGGATCAGCTAAGGACCATTTATGACCAGCTTGGACCAGCTAAAAACAACATATAACCATCAGAAGCAGGTTTTAGGTTTAGATTGTATATGGAACATTTTCCACATACTAGTATGTGGAAAAAAGTAGTTTCAAATTGAGTTTGTCACGCTTCTCTCTGTCCTTACATTCTCTCTCCCTAGTCTACAGTATCCACAATGTTAGGACAGTTTTTATCTATATGGAGGGACAGAAACAAGAATAGAGCTTTTCAGTTATGATGTCAATTTGCAGGCCAACCCGAAAGGCCAAATCACCATGGGTTCCTTCAGGAATTTCTATGTGGTTTTTAGAATAGTGGTTTTTGATTTACAAGTCAAATATAATGAATGTGAGTTGACTTGATGGACAACCTTTATAGTCCTTATAAAATAACTTTTGTTTATTAAACCACCCAATGGTTCCAAAATACACATTTGAGGTTTGACCGAGTGCAATTTATGTTGTTGAACACAAAAGGAAAGTCTCTTCAAGTAATATTAAACACAGATATTATTTTACTCATGAATCAAAAAAGCCATTCTAAAAATACATTAGTAATGCTTTGGGGGTTAAAAAATGCTAACTCTCTTGCAGGTTTTAGGACTACAAACCAAACAGTTCTATACAGTAGGTGCTCCCTTCCTCTTATCTGCCCCACCCAAACCTGTTTCTGTGGGTTAATTCTCTGAGAGCCTCTGTGGGCAGTTAAGCTGATGTTCCAGTAGCCTCTGAGGAGAGAGATATCACCATCATATGTCATTTACTATCTGGCAACATATACAGCATGATGGGCGGCACTGCATTAAAGAGCAACTGTGGCCTGCAGCGTTCTCTTCTGAGATCAATCCCGCTGCTTTCAAATAACCCCCGGCATCCATTCCAAACACTCTTCACTGGAGGCACAGCTAATACACACACACTTGTACTGAGGTCACATCCACACACTAATATGTTTTCAGTTGAAAACGCATTGATTTTGCTATGTTTCCACCTCTCATACACACTGGAACAGCGGAGACTTTCGAAAACACTCTATAGTTCCATATAAAATGGAAAACTCCGAAGTTAGGGAACAGAAAACTGAGTGTTCAACCGAAAACGTATTATTATCCACACTGCAAACACATCACACTTCTTGTAGTCATCAACACAAAAGTGTCATAATTTACGCTCTGAACTTAAAGGGGTAGTTCACCCAAAAACGTAAATTCTGTCATTATTTAATCACTCTCATCTTGTTCTAAACCCATATCACTTTTTTTCACATAAGGCAAACAAGATTATCTCATTATTGAGCATGGGACATCAAGATTTTCAATGAATAATGACTTGTTCATTTTCGTTTTGTCTTTCGCCAAAGCCTATTGTATGCCTCACAATTTTTTATATATGATGCATAAGTCACATGGACTACCTTTTTGACTACCTTTATTATACTTTTGCATCCTTTTTGAAGCTCAAAAGAGGAATCATGATCCACTGTCATTGTATTGAAAAGAGGGGCCAATCCGGTTCTTCAAAGTTTCTCCTTTTGTGTTCTGCAGAACAAAGAATGCCAACTACATGAGGTAAATGATGACAGAATTTCAGTTTTGGGGTAAACTATTCCTTTAATCCGACAGTGAAAGAAACAGGCTTTACAAAGGGCTCCAAGTTCTTTAGAGATCCATGAGCAGGTCCACTTAATATTCCCTCTCCTGAGTGAACACAAAAGACAGCCTACAAAAATGATTTACAAGCCTTTTGTGAAGAGTACACATAAACATGTGCTTGTTTGAAGGGTGAACAGGCTTCTTATCTGGAGCGCACTTACAAAGCCTGTCAAAAAAAATAAAAAATAAAAATTGACTCTGAAGGATGCTGCCCTCTTTAATTCTAACTTAAGTGCATAGTTAACAAAAAAAAAAAGGTTGTGGAAGAGGAAAATTACAATCCTTTCTCAAAATATCGGTGGAGTGCTTAAGTGCAGGGGGTGGACGAGGATGAAAGGCAGAGAGGGATTTAGTGACATCAGTGTGAGTGTGTGTGGACTTACCACATGGTCCTTTATGCTGCATCTGTATCTGTTTCTGTAGGGCGCATCCCATGGACTTCATTTGGCATGAGCTGCTGTACGTGTGCCCATCGCTGCCGCAAACAGGGTCCTGTTCCTGAGGACATGCGTCTGAGCATTCACACACGGGCTCGCCATTCTTCACCACACACACGGCTCCGAAGTCACAGGTCTTCTCCAGACAGGGGCTCTCTAGATTAAGATCTACCCCAAAAAGCAGTTCAGAGAGACAAGTGTTACCACACAGCTGAGAGGAAGAAGGGAACGAAGGGAGAAAAGGATAAGAGGACAAAGTGAAGGTAGAGAGGAGAAATTATTATATATCAGGTCACTTAGAGATTGCAAAAAGAGTTGGGTCTCTTACAAAACAAAGTTTTGGCAAAATCCTATAGCAAACATCTGGAGAACTTTGTTTGTTTGTTTAATATGTGGCAGATTTGCAGCAGATTTCACAAAGGTTTTATTTAAATGTTCAGTATCAGAGTGCAAGATTTCACCTCAATGACAGTGTCTAACAGATACTGAAACCCGAAGATAGCGGTCTTCCTGCCCAATCAGTCAGTAAATTTACAATGTTTTTGTAGGTTTTTTAAGGGACCACCAAAGAAAACTGATTTAAAAATGGTTTTTAAAACACCATCACATCTGATGCTCTAGAACAAATTAAAGTGAGCTCTGAGCTCTGTCAGTCTCACAGAACCACAAATACAGGATTGTGGAATATCACAGGCAGCAAATGATGCGTCTATGCAGCCTTTAAAAATCGACCAGATGGAAGAGTCTTAGTAGACTGGATGCTACACAAACATTGGATTTGTACATGCCTTGATAGCTTCCTACTTTCAGACACAGCCAATGACCTTCAAACCCCTTGCTAAACAGAAAAGCATCCTGCATGCATCCCCATTTGAATGCCCTATCAGAGAAATTACAACTTGCATCTCACGTCATGCATCACTACCAAGCCTCCATCAATAAAGGACAGAATGGAAGACAAAATATAGAGAGAAAGACAAGTAAAACGTAAAGCATCATCCCTGAAATGGGAGAGCTCTAGTTAATAATTCAGTGCGCTGGGCTACAGCACAGATATGAAAAATGAACATCAGAGGGAGAAGCTGGTATTCTGAGTGGCGCTACAGCAGCTCCACAGTACTGCTAGTTCATTAACTTCTGCAGTTAGCAGACAGGGCTGAGGGACAAAGGGAGCAAGCACAAAAGAGAGAGCGAGAGAGAGAGAGAGGGGAAGTGGGTCAGCAGTGAACCAGCACAGCTCAGTTTTCTATAGAGTTGAAAAAGTGCCTATTTTACCCAATCAGAAGGGTCAATGAGAATTCCTGTTCGAAACCCATGTGACATATTTCAGAGCCAAATAAGATATGCAATGAGAAAAAAAGTATGGTGGGACTTAATTTTGAGAATTGACTGGATCGTGAAAATTGGGCATTCCATACCAAAATGGAGCCAGACTTGAATGTGAGTTTGCTAATATAATGGCTCAACATCTATTTGGCTACCAGTTAAAATTATCTAATTGCCTGCGTTTGGATTATCCAATAGCCTGGGCTGGCCCTTGTTTGAGAGGAAGAGCAAATTATTACATTTTGATTACAAAGATCACAAAGACAAAAGTAATTTTCTATGGAACAACGTGCACTGATCAATCGTTCACAATAAGACCAGGAATATGCATTTAGAAAGTAAATAGGGTATATTCTGTTTTCATGTAAACAAAGCAATGCACATTTGTATGCTTGGGGTTTGAGGGCCGGGGGTGGATAAAGGCTAGAAGAGTAATCATGATGTGTTTGCACTTTCACACCAAGATTAAAGACATGTCAAAATAAGGGCAGCCCTTCAGGTTCACTCTGTATTGTGAGAGAGCTAAAATGACAGGATGACGGTAAATGTTTGCAGGTGCATACTGGCTTGTGTGAGAGAGATTACACATTTTGTTTACCTCTCTCTGTGCATGCGTGTACATATAAATGAAATTACATATGTGTATGGCCATACCATCCCATAGTGTGTGTGTATGTGTGCTCACAAACTGAGTTGCCTATGGTTGTCACCACAACAATTGTTCCTAGATCAGATGCCATTGTGACCAAATAACATAACAGACTCTGATACATTTAATATCGAAGTAAAAAAAAACATCATACTGTCTTTTAATAAATCAAATACACCCCTCTCCACAATATAACTATCTTTTTACGATGGGAACAAATATGAACAAAGTAATACAAATTTACGTCACATTCCGAACTTCTAGTAGAGAGATGGAGTGTCAATCAAAACCTTAAATATGATTAAGCAATCATTTTCCTATCTCACCCATTTTGGAGAACAAAACTAGTTCCTAAGTTCTAGTAGCTCAACTGGTAGAACATTGCCAAAACAATGCCAAGTTCATAGGTTCGATTCCCAGGGAAAACCAAACTGATAAAATTTATAAATTGACAGCACAGTATGGGGCCATTCAGACGGAACATGTGCTTGCGATTAAAAAAGCTAGACGAAGCACAATGAATGGCACAGAATCTCGAGATGAGTTTTTGAAAAAGGTGAAGTTCTTTTCACTTGACATGCCATCTTAGAATTTCGGCAAGAAAAAGAACACAGCAAGAAGCTGCACACCGTTCAAAGACATCTGGACATCTAGCACATATTTACACAGAGAAATAAAAAAACAGAGCAGACAGATGCAACATTTTGGTGTGAACGGCCTCTACTGTAAGTCTATTTGGATAAAAGCATCTGCCAAATGCATATATGTAAACTAGAGCACCTAGCAGGCTGAGACCTCAGGGTTTTAGTGAACAGCACAAGGCTGCTGAGAGATTTGAACGTAACCCTTTTCTAACCTCTTAATGGCAACCACCTGTAATCCCACCCAACATCTGAGGGCTGCAGCCAGGGATGAGGGTGAGAAGTGCGTATCAAACACTTATCAAGCGCTGTTTACATCAAATGACGTGTTTATTGCTACCAAGCATGTTTTTCATGACAGAAATCAAGCGGTGCCACACACATACATTTTATCAATCCCACACATACTGCTCAGCTGTGCCAACATAAATTTAAACAGAAGTGGGAAGTAAGAAGTTTACCCTCCTGACAACTGTGTTCCCTTGCCGATCTGAAAGTGTCCTAGAGTAGCTTTTCTGAGAGAGTGCATTCGCTGGAACACAGCTATTGATTTCTCTGCTGAGAGCTTAAAATATGCCTTGAACTGGCATGTAACTGTGTAAACAGTGGATTTGTGCCTAATTTTGCAGGCCTTGAAAGTGGGATTTTCCTCCAGATCTCCTTTCTCAACTCCTTTCCATCTGTGCTTTTGAAACACCGGGCTGGAGGACGATGAGATCAGGCTAATCAGTGATGCACTTATAGCCTTTAGAACCATTCAATGACCCATTTCCCAGGGCATGGCTCCTAAAAGCCAACTGCAGCCACTGATAATGACCACGTTTACATGCACTTAAGAAAACTGTTAATTCAGTATTTACAGTAAGCGGTGTACTGAAACGTCACGTAAACAAGAACGGCAATTTCTTTACATTGTTAAAGGGATTAAGAGAAAGCTTTTTAACAAACCCAGGTTTCTTTTGAAGAACGCAGCTTATGAGCCAATGTAAAAACAAAATGTTTTTTTAGAAGTGCACATGTGCGTGAACAGACCGGAAAACACACATAATAGGATGGAGCCTAACAAGTCAAAACAATTAAAAGAATTCAACATCTCTTGGAGTACAGTGGGAAAAGCACAAACTACAAAATATACACACTGATGTAAAATATTGACTGTCCCTCACGTTCACTTACTGTATATGCACCCGTCCATTGGGGGAATGCCTTGTTTAAGAGTGTCCATTTAAGACAAAAACGTACTATTGCAACACAATTTTGCTGCGGATCATGATAGAAAGTTAAGGAGAAAAAACAGCAAGAACTCTGGCGCAACAGAGAATAAAATAGTAAAATCTTCCGCGAATGCCATGTTTGTTATTTACACAAGTGTTGGTATGGAGAAAGCTGCTTACTGATCAAGCTGGATGTATACAGGTGTAAAGAGTAAGCCGCTTATACAAGGCATGCAAACGGGAATGCCACTTTCTTGCAATAAGCCACTTTCTAATGTCCATATAAACGTAGTCAATGTTTAGTTCTTAGCTATCTTTAGTTTTTAATAAAAACCCTATGAAATGGCTTGACGAGTGCAATTTTCTTTCCTGTGTTGATGTATTTCCTATTGAAACAGGAAGTTTCAGCTGGTCATATTGAGCCAATAAGCTTTATTTATGTCACAGCCATGAACTATTATTTGTTACTATTATAACCATTTATTAATGCAAAATGTATAAATGTAGTTGGTTGCAGGTGATGTCATCTTTATAAAGATGAAAGAATTCCTCACTTTAAAAAACGAATAAGAAGAAAAAGGGAAAGAAAACAGCACTCTTACGTTCACTGTTTTACATCTCTAGGGGATAGGAGAAAAAATCTAGATTTAATAAGTTAAGGAAGAAAGAGAGTGAGAAAGTTCTCGGAGAAATAATGTTACAAGAAGCTATGATTACAGACTTTGTAAAAACTTCAGCAACAGCCAAGACAGGCTTTGGTTATTGAGAGGGCTTGCATATTCTCTCAGTAAAAAATGAGCCCTTTTCTGAGAGCGGCAGAGCCTCTTTGAAATAGTGGGCTGCCATCCCTAAGGCTTGTGCTGCAGTGCCAGTCTTCAAGGACTCCAGCTGTAAGCTGGATGACAGCCATATGCCTCTTTGGGACTGCCACTGGGATGAGATGCACACAGAACAGGCATATTTTACGTTTTTTTTTGGCAGTTCATGTACATAAAAGTGAGGAAAGCTGCAAGAGATGGGCTGTGAATGTAAAAAGAAAGCGACACTGAAAAGTGCCAGAGTGCATTAATTAGGAGCCCACGCTCCTGTGTGTGTGGAAAAGCGGCCCTGATAATGAGAAGGTTTGAGGAAATAGCAGGGCTTGGAAGAGCTGAGTAATTGCTATGATCAGGCGCTGTAGGGCATGAGTGTCGCAGAGGAGAATCTCTGCATAACACAGACCCTTGCCACCACACGAGTAGCTATATACTCATTCCTTGCACCAGGGTCAGAAATTAATCACGACTCAGTCAAAAAATTCTACTGAATAATACCCCAGATATTTAAAGTATGGAGGCATTGTGAATTTTGCATCTCTTATCTAACATTTGATATGCTTCATACTATTCTATTCTATATAGTTACGGGTTTAGCGACTGTACCTTCATGTTCCATGTTTGTTGCGTCTTTCCCCTGGCCAGCGACATGATGCACCATATAGCTGATCTGCAGATGCGGTTATTTTAAAGACAGTAGACCATAGCGGAGACAGTGAGCATCAATATAGATGGACACCAGCATCTTTCGCTAAAACACATATACTGTATATATATATACTGTAAATACATATATATTCTAAACAGAAGAAGATCCCCCTTATCCCACTACTTTGGTTGTCTCTGGGCCCCCAATGTCCTCATCCTTGGCCAGTTATTAAGAAATTATTATTATTTATTTTACTGTTTAGGATGGATTTATTATTATTTTCTTATTTTACAAAGCACTATTGCTGCCAAATTGGAAATTTATAAAAATAAAAATAAATGTTTTTACACATTGTCAGAATGGCTACGCAATGATAGAAGTTATTAATGTCCGGACCTTTAGTGGGATGGAAATGTCGAGACCACAACTATTGAAACTTTAATTGAATACCCCTACTCTACACTAACAACACGTATTACCCTGAAATGAACTAAGTAATTAACACTTCTACTGATGACCCCTTAAAATAGGTGCACGACTCCTCTGCATTGAGGTGTTAAATAATATCCACATTGTGGCCCCTCCCCCTCCTTGACATGCACTGCCATCATATTACATTTGTTCTTGTACTGTTTAATTACTATTACCACTGAAACATGGTGTTAAGCATTATTAACACCAGCAGTGCACAAGGCTTCTCCCTCTGTGATGACAGGCCAACATCAACATCCTAACACCTCGCTCACCCGTGGGAACACCCACTCACAATCTCTCCACCAATACAGTGCATGTTATTTAAAGAGCAAGACTCTTGGGGATCTGGGTAGCTCAGCAAGTAAAGACGCTGACTCCTGGAGTCACAAGTTCGAATCCAGGGTGTGCTGAGTGACTCCAGTCAGGCTTCCTAAGCATCCAGTTGGCCCGGTTGCTAGGGTGGGTAGAGTCACGTTGGGTTAACCTCATTGTGGTTGCTATAATGTGATGCTCGCTCTCTGTGAGGCACGTGGTGAGTAATGTGTGGTAATGCGCTCAACAAGCCACGTGATAAGATGCGGATTGACGGTCTCATATGCAGAGGCAACTGAGATTCATCCTCCACCACCCAGATTGAGGAGAGTCACTACGCCACTACGAGGACCTAGAGCGCATTGGGAATTGGGCATGCCAAATTGGGGAGAAAAGTGGAGAGAAAAAAAATAAGCAAAAGACTCTCACACTAATCAAGATTTCAGTTTGAACTCGGTTTACAGGGCTGTCAGATTGTAGACAGTCAGCCAACATACACTCCAGGGGGCCTGTAAGCCCCTTAGGTGGAATATCCTCAGCTACAGCGAATCTGCTTGAAAGAGTAGTTCGTTTAGCACAGTCTGTAAAACTGTAAACGCACAGAATTATTCCAGGGAACTGCTGTAGTCACGCTCATACATATTGAGATCCATCGCTCGTATCAGCATTACAGGGCATGTGTGAATAGTGATACGAATGTTCTAGTGAGGAAGGAGCATCTTCTGCAAATACCCGTTCCATCTTGCCAATAACAGACGAGTTTGTGAGTTTCAGCAAGCTACACATGTAACACGTTCTCTCTCTCTCTCTCTCTGCATATCATGTGTTTGTAATGGAATACTAGCTAACTGAAATCTGTGCATTATAAACTGTATACAGCCAACTATTTAAAAAAAAACAAGTAAAACAGTTGCTTTTATTACACGATAAACCGATCAAACAGATGTATGCTATATATTATCACATGACCTCATAACATAGCATGTTTTAATCCAATATGTGGCATCCGGTTACCACCTGGGAATAAAAAAAGCTATTTTGAAATTTACATTTAATTTGGTGTAAAAATGTCTGAAAATGTGGCCATCCAATCAAGAAAGATATGTTCAAATATTGCAGCTGATAGTTCTTCCAGTCAGTGTCAGAAATAGGGGCTCAGGTCAAAACTGCCACCAAAAATTTACAAAAATGCCCACAAAATTCAAAATGTTTTGTTTGTGTTATCTGATAATTATTTAAATATATTATCATACAAATTATAAATTGATGATGATATACATTTTATAGGAAACAACCTAATTACTCAGATTAATAAATATATTTGACAGAATTTATTAAAAGCATTTTACATGAAAGGACGATGCTGTGATTTTTGTCTGATTAGAAACAAAAGCCCCCAATAAATATACAAACAACGCCCTTAAAAATCTATTCCATGGAGCAAATATTGCCCCTTAATAAAAAATGCATCCGGTTTATCCATCACACTGAAAATGGAAGGTAAAGGCAGCACAAAGGTAGCATGTCATCCAGGTATTCTCATACTGTGCAATGTATACATACTATATATTCCTGCAATTGTCAGAATAATATGGTAGTATGCTATTACGTACATAGTCAGAGACAGCTATAACAGGGATTCCCCCATCACATCCCGCTCACTTCACTCTTTTTCGTTCCCTACCTTCCCCTTCAGCTTGACATTTATTAGCATGTAGGTGTGAGAAAAAATGAGTGAAGAAAATATTAGCACGACACAAGCAGAAATCCCCCAAAAGGCAGTGTTTGGTTTCTGTAGAAGAGCGCTTATCACCAAACAATGGCTTCAAAGGCGTCGAAACGTTCTTTTTACCCACACATTGAAAATGTAACCAAGGAACTAATTCTGACACCCTCCCCAAACCACGAGGGAGTAAGCCGATGAGGTGAGACACCGTGAAACTGGACGAGCGGAAAGAAAGACAAGCAGCAACGAGAAAACAAGAGAGAGAAAATAAGAAAAAGGAAAGGTGAACAAAGCAACAAAATTCAAAAACAACATTGCTGGATTTTGCATACATAAAAGGAATAGTTCATCCAAAAACAAAGTACATTCTTTGATCATTTACTTACCCTTATGTTGTTAAAAACCTTCATCACTTACAGTGTTTTGTAAATTACAAAAGGATATGTGTATATAAAGCTCTTGACTTTTCCATTCAATTAAATTGAATAGTGAGTATGACTGTCAGGCAACAATTTCTATCAATAACTGCTTACATTTTTCTCTTTTCTTTACACAAAGCTATTTTATGGCTATAGAAGACACGTATAGTGTACAAATCTTATTCATTACTTTCATAGTGCTTTGTGGAGTCAGATAACCCCTGGTTGCCATATACTTTCATTGTATCGAGAGAGCCACTCAGACATTCTGTCATACTTCTCCATTGGAGTTCCACAGAAGAGAGAAAATCATATGGTTTGGAACGATATGAGGGCGAGCAAATGTTGACAGAGTATTCATTTTTGCGTGAGCTATTCCTTCAAAAGCAGAGCAGAGAGCGAGAGGGATCCATGGATCCATTGAGCAGATGGGCTTCACACAGACACAAACATTAAGAGAAGCAATGCACATTGCACTCTGAACATAGAAGAAAGGAAAGCAGAGGAGGATGAAGCAATGGGGGAAAACAAAGGGGAAGACAGGCATGCATTACTGAAGCTTGCTCTACAAAAAGGCTCCTAACACAAACACACATAAGAGAGGCTGCTAGTGAGGGCCTTCCAAAGTACAACAGTGACCCATATTCAACCCTCCCTCACACAGAAAGGTGCAAAGGTTCATGCTAATTATAAATATGCTACCCTGGTTCTTCAATCTACCCGTCCAATTGGATTAATTACACATTATCTCTGTGGGCCCTCCAAAGTTCAATGGGTGCTTAACTTGTTTTTTTATTTATTTTTTATAAATGACAAAATCAAAGTTTGTGCTGTTATTCAGCAAGAGATGCTAATCAAATAAATATGCAAATGATAAATATTAATCAGAAAGTCTTGTCACCTGGGGCACCCAATTCCCAGGCACCTCTTTTCACGCAGCTCTTGCTCAATTACATTGTCAGATAGATGAGCCCATTGTTAGTCTTTATGAGTTACTTCTACAGGAACAGGGAGGCAGACAGCAAGCTGGTGCTGAGGTGCTACTCACTCTACGCCCGGCATGAAACATCAACCTGACTACAACGACAGCTCTGTATTTAGGTCAGCTTCATTTGCAGGATCCATCTTGTGGTGCCTAGAGAAACAGACTGCTTTCTTTCCTTATCATTAGTAGTCCATTACAGCAGGCACACCCACTGAGTTAAAGTGCTCTGAAATTACATTGGACAGAGCTGAGCCATGATAATGCACAAAGCTCATCATTTAAGGTCTCATAGATTTCATTCAGAGCATACAGTGTTTAATTGGACGCAAACGAAAACGAGGCTGTGAGGGATAGCATTTAAGGAGCTTTATTCATAAAACACAAGCATGACACATTTTATTGTAAACTATGCATCATATTAAATAAGAATTGTTATTTCTCAAAAATTCTTGTGCTTTATGAATGAGACCTAATATGTGGTACAATTGTGTACCTAGCCTACCTCTGTAAATTTCAATTGGAAAAAAATATGGGTTGTGAAAATGTATATGTAACCTAATATTATTAATCACAAAAGTACCAAAGCACCATGGTATGATTATGTATCATGGAAATAACATGTTTTTACTAGTTCCATTCTTTGGTATTCTTTGGAGTGCATAAGAGTACCATGTAAATACCATTGCACAAAAATATGGTACAATATATTGAATAAACTGTATTTCCGTCACTCACAGCCTAGTTTCATACAGTAAAAATGTCTTGGACAGATGAGTTTTAAAAAATAAAGTGGGGTCCAAAAGTCCACCCCTTTTATATTATTAGCATTATTATGAGTAAAAACATGAATTTATCTGAATTTCAGGATTTCTTAGTATTTGTTATACTCTCTTGTTATGGTTTCTTTTGTTAAATTACAGCATGCACTCGAGCTGGCATGTTTAGTTCAAAACCTAATGATCCATTTTATGCATGATTTGAAAATGTTCCAAAGAGGATCTTGTGTGCTTCAAAGGAAGCATTGAAATCTGACCTTTTGTACAGAGTTTACATGGTCAATGATGCAAAATTGCTTGCATTTGAGTAATGATGTGCAAATAGTGCAGAAACTTAAATATATTTGAACTTTTCTTTGTTGCAAATAAAAACTAAAAAAGCCTAACACTTTTTATTTACAGGTTTAAATAAGATTTTGAATCCCAGAATTTTTTAATGAGGGATTGTGGACCCCTCTGTATGAGAATTTCAAACAAGCATTGGAAAAAATAAAAAAAGATAAAAGATCATTTTAAATAAAAAGAGAAAATATCTCACAGATTGAGATGGGATTTTATTCTTTCAGATTCTGAGTGAGGTGCCAGAGAGTACATAAGTTGTATCTCTGACATCTCTGACAAATGTAAAAGCTTTTGGAACTCAGTGGCTCAGGCCTTCTCTCTATCTTTCTGTTTGTGATGTAGAAGCCTTTCTGTGCCTGTCCACATAAGACATCAGAGCACGTAAAGGTCCACAGGTGGCTCTGATCTGTTATAATCTTTGACTCTGCCCTATTCCATATTTTTACAGTCTTTCATGTATCTGTCACTCCCAAGCCTTTTGACTCAGGGACTCTTAGATTCATCTGTTGCATCACAGACATCCAAATAACAGAGTAAAACCCTCACACTGATGTTAATGGAAACTGAACTCTATACACACCATAACATTGTACCGTTCCATCAAAAGAATACAGATATACTATTAGATGGGGAAACATAGTCTTGTCTTGTGCATCTTTACCCTTTTTACTTTTACAATGTTTCCTATTTTCCATTTATGATGTACAGCCCTTGTTGACTGCAATTTTACTGCTGACACTTAGTACTGCAGATGTCTTTGATTTTGGAACAAATCAGGTCTCTTGCATAGTGACCCAGCTCTATTTCTCTCCAAAGAAAACACTAATTTACAATCAAGTTTTTATCAAACCGCAAAATGATTTTAAGACATTACAGATACTACAGCTTAATTTTCTGTTAAAGCATAATTTTCTGTAAAGCTGAATTGAAACGATGTGTGTTGTGAAAAGCGCTGTACAAATAAAAATGACTAAAGTTTACTTTCATGCTCTTACTTTATCAAACAGCAATGTCAAATGTAAATCAAGCCAATCACTGAAACAAAAGCACCACCTTGAGGATAAAAAAATAAGTAGAATATGTATGTGCACACGCCCATTGTTGTCAATTCATTGTTGCACAGAATATCAATGTGATATAATATTTATTTGTACTCATTCCACTTGCAATAAATAAATAGATATCCTGTGATAGTAAACTTATATAGATATGAAGAAATCATAAAAATATAATCACTCTTACATACCTAGAGTCTCTAATGACCCTAAACTCTTTTGGTACTTAAACCATTATAATTATTTTATAATAATTATTCTTTTTTTATTTTTTTTTTGCAATTTTGGCATTTTTTATTTTTTGTGATACAATATTTATAAGAGAGATATTGAGTAATGCTAAAGAGATGTGGGCACAAGTGCAAGGGGTGGAATGAGGTCAAGGGTCACTAAAGACTCTTAAGTATGCGTTATATATATACATTTACACTTTTCTTTTTTTTTTGGGCCACGATTCTCTGATTGGTGGATTTCTGATTATTTTTTCTTCAGCATCATGGTAGTGCAGTTCTTACCAAGGAATTCTGCTATTAACACTATTAATAAAAAAGAAGACAAGAGAAGAATTTAAAATTGAGTTACAACCTCCGAGTTCAGAGCTGACTTTTAAGATTTATAAGTTATCATTAAAAATCTATTACTCTATGGAGAAAATTAATGGGATTTTAATTTCCAGAACCTGACTGTTGAACATTTCTATCTTTCTTTGATCACATTTTTCAAATCAAATCCTCCACCTTTTACTGTTTCTGTATAAACCTAATGGGAGGAGAGAAACATGTAATCCCAAAAAAAGAGATAAAGAGAAAGAGAGGTGAAGGGAGGTGAAAAAGGCCACAAAAGACAAAACACAACTTTTCTGCATTTAAACATCAATTAACTGCAGGTATCCAACGCAGAAGGCTTTCACACATTAATATTCTGTATCGTATGGGGGACCGCATGAAAGGCAGAAAGGCTCATACTTGGCTCAGGTCTGCCACAGAGCCTTTTGATGTTTAATTAATGTTCTGCTTCTTGAATATGTAAATGTAAATAAATGTATAAAACAAACATACTGTATTTGCCACCAGCGAAAGTCTGAAAGGACTAAAACTTTTACTTTGTCAGAAATAATTAAATAAAGTGGAAGACGCAAGCACTGTTCCTCTTCACATGTTAATTTATGCATCTTTAACAGAAGACTAGAAAACAATCCTAATGAGTCATAAAGACTGAAAGTGAGGAGAGAAGAAGGGAAAAAGCAGAGCTACAACCAGCACTATAGTTACCTCATACTGTCTGTGCTGCCAGGGAGTAGGACACACATAGCATTTAGAATAAATGAGAAAGATATTTCTGTACTGCTAAAATGTGTTTAAATTGTGAACCCTGCCAAAACAGCCCTGGATACACTTCCCCCGCACATAATTAACACACTGTCCAGAACCCATTTATTTATTTATTACAATCTTTTTAAATAGCTGCCTTAAGAACTTGAGTTTAATATATTTGTGGTTTAAAGTGAAGAGTTAGGGCCAAAATTGAATTAGCGTACACTATGTCTTGCGCAGTGTTCATGTTTTTTTTTTCATCAGCATAGTACACAGCACATGTGTGCTCATTAGGGATTGCTCTGATCAGGATTTTTACAGCCGATACCGATTAACGATTTTCTTGTCATTTGATCGGCCGATACCAATCCTGATCATTTCAACTTTTATCAGGAGCTCTGTCATAACTGGTTATAGAGTTTTTTATCTTACAACATTCATTGAATGTTCCTCACAGTCCCATGATGAAATGACAGTCAAGCTGAAGTCTGAAGAGCCACTCATGTTTTGCGACATGGGCGATCAGTTTATGAGATTTAAAGTTACTCTAAGGTAAACTGAAAGCCCCCTTGAATACTGAGGTTTGTTTGTTTTATGTGCATGCATCTGAACGGGCTGCGATCAAAGGAGTATACCCATAAGGAGTAAAACCGTATATTATAGCCTTAAATCACGAAATGTACTCTAAACAAGTATGTGACTGAAAATGCTTCTAGCTACGTAAGCTTAATTTTACACATTGTGTTTTGGAATGTGTCAGAACTAGGGATGCCATGATTATATTGTTTTACTATTAACCGCAATTAAAAATGTCACGGTTATTTAACCGTAAGAATTTAGAATCCCCAGTTAAAAAACGTGAAATGCTTTTTATACACGTGGCAAACATTTTTAATATAATGTATAAACAGATAATTTAAAAGAGTTTTTTGTGTAGATACTGATCAGCGAGTAAACTTGAAAAGTTGCATCTAAATCATCTGTACAAATTCATCATATTCAACAATAAATGTCAATTTTTTAGACTGTCTGACTTTAAATCGCCTGCTGTAAACAATTTTCCCGTTATTATGCATAGTCCACAGGTTTATTTGTGAGATGCTGTGGACAGTATTTGTATAGTCTGTTGCTGTTGGGGTGTCTGATAAACAACAGGTAAATTGATGCTGAAGAAAAAACTGTTGGATGACATGAACTACATGTTGTGCACCCACAATAATCTTACAGTTACACACTTTTGAAGCACTCTGGTTACACTGAAGCACATCACTAAGCTCGGGATGTGCATAAGCTGTGTAGTGCACTCTTATAACCTCCCATTTATTTTTTTGTGTATTTATCTTATTTTTTTATTGCAGGGGTACCCTTAGCGTCCACATATCCCCCAGAAATATGTCCACTTAGATGTTCAATTGTTATATGATGTGCATTTTTTGCATCAGTGCTGTTGCATAATAAGTAAATGTGCAGATAATCGTAAAACAGGTTAACCGCAATTGTTTCTCAGACATTAATCTAAACATCAAAAACTCTGCTGCATCCCTAGTCAGAACACAATTATGAGTATTCGTATGCATTGCATTCTCAGCATTACCACATAGTGGGATGTCTTCTACTACATATAGTGAATACTGAGGTTTGCTTATTTAATGGCTCAGACATTTGAAGGCAACTCTAAGGTAACCTTAAATACTGAGGTTTGTTACTGCCATAGTACGCATGTTAAGTATGAAACTACACACTTTCACGCTTTGGCCAAGTATTCATGTCTCTGGTTTGGAGTAGAGTATGTTTCTCGCATTTCTGGCCAAGAGTAGCAGGGCTACTAAGATAGCACCTATCACGGGGGCTGCATGTATGCATCATGCAAGCAGATACTGGGACAACAACAAAGTCAGGGTCGGGAGGATTGTTCAAATATTTATCCAAACACAAACAGCACTCGGAAGAAGAAGAGCTCAATGAACTCAATTGCCCTCCAAATAGCACCACAAGTACTGGAGCTGCAGGGAGGGCCACTCCAATCATGCAAAGAAACAAGGACATAGATATAGAGGGAGACAGGTAGAGGTAGGAGGAAAACATTAAACCAGCACTTTGAGGGCCACTTGAAGGAGACCTACAGGTCAGAATCCCCAACAAGAAAGGTCAGAGGTTGAACTCTTTCCAGCTTGCAACGACTGGTGTGTCCAGCAGCAGCCCTGAGTAGACGTCACATGGACAAAGACAGACAGAGAGACACACTGGAACAGAAAAAATCAAGGTTTAAAGACAGCCAAAAAGGACATAAAATGAAAACACGGACAGAGGGGGAAAATGACGAGACATGGACAGGTTGGCGTGGAAGACTGACATTGGAAGAGTGAAGACAGGAATGAAACATGAAGTCAGAGTTTCATGTGTCATTGGAGCTAATGGCAGAATGAGAGTGCATTGGCAATGAAAGAGAATGAGCACCTTCCACAAGAGTTTCCCACCAAAACACATTCAAATACACGCAAACAAGCAGAACAAACAAAAGACATACAATTCTAAATAAAGATGTGGAACATCTGTACAGTGTGGGAGGCCGATCCAGCAATTCCCCACAGTTTCACACTCACCACAGGGCCCTTGCTGTTTGATAGGGATGCTGGTCTTGATCCAGCACTCTTGAAGTTTCCTCTCACATTCATTGGGGTATGTTTTGCCGTCCTTTCCGCACAGGGGCTTGTAGGTGCCGTCGCATTTGATGGGGTCGCAGGAACACCGAAACTTTCCATTTTCCAGCAAACACTGTGCGTTGAACTTACAGCCACTCGGGCAACCCCCTGGAGAATAAAGAAACATGTATACTTGACACAACAACATGGCAATGGAATCAACACTGACTGGAGACATCTTTCTCGCTCTCTCCATCTCACTTGCTCTCCCTAGTTCACTTGCTCAATCAGACATCGAATATTGACTTACTCAAGGGCTTTGAATTAATTACAATGCCTGATTATTTAATCAATTGATTTGAGGAATTTTTTGTTAAGCTGTCACAGATGGGCCGTAGCAGTGTGTAATTACAGCAGCCTTTATTCTGTTTGAGAAAATTAAGAGACCTATTATGTTATTGTACAATCTGAGCTTGATTTTGGTTTGATTACATTATCTAACTTGTCTTTAAAGATGTGATATACATACTGATGAGAGCGGTCTCTCTAGAGGTGGTAGGAAAGCAGATGGAATCTCATGAATTGTAGTCTAGTGATTCCTTCCAGCCAACAGTACATTGTAATATAATGGTGATTCTCCAGTTAGGGGAACGTATGTGTCTCTAGGATAATTTTAAAGAAAAACAATGCTTAAAGCTGATGTAACTTTTTCTTTGTTAAAATATTTATCCTATCCCAGCTTAATAAGCCCTTTATTAGGAATACCTGTCCTATTTTTCATGTGATTATCTAATCAGCCAATCATGTGGGTGTAGTGCAATGCATAAAATCATGTATATACTGGTCAGGAGCTTCATTCACATGAACCATCATAATGGGGAAAACATTTTTAATCTCAATGATTACAACTGTGGGATAATAGTCGGTGACAGACAGGCTGGTTTGAATATTTTGTAACTGCAGATCTCCTGGGATTTTCATGCACAACAGTCTCTAGAGCTTACTCAGAATGGTGCCAAAAACAAAAATCATCCAGTGAGCCGCAGTTCTGCAGACTGAAACGACTTGTTGATGAGAGAGGTCAATGGAGAATGGCCAGGGCTGCTTTCCCAAAAGCATCTTAGGCCTAAGTAGATCATAGGTTTCTATGAACAACTTAAGCTTGCAATGCTTTTGAGAAATGCAGCACAGACTGGTTCGAGCTGACAGAATGGCTACAGTAACTCGATAAACACTCTGTACAATTGTAGTGAGCAGAATAGCATCTCAGAATGCACAATACGTCGAACCTTGAGGCAGATGGGCTACAACAGCAGAAGTCAACATCTGGCACTTTATTAGGACCATAGTGTTCCTAATAAAATGCTCTGTGAGTGTAAGTAAGACATTCATGGATTAATTTTTTTTTTTAAACTGTAAGCACTGTCTTTCTGTGGCACTAGGAAACTTGCTGTGTTTGTTTTGAGTGACCCGCTTAGACCCAACAATGTTACTCAACCAATGCCGTGAGTTGGCGTGACTACCACTTTACGACTACCACTTAGAGAGATGGGGAGTCTATTCAAAAAGTTGTTCTGAAGGCAAAGTTTATATTTGCAATTCCGTTTGATGGCTCTATTGGTGCAAACATTACTTCTGCTTTAAAAAATATTTTAATAATTAAAATGTAACTGGTAGCTACTTGGCTACTTAACCAAGTTCAAGGATTATCCAACTTTTTTCTCTAGAAGTAAAAAATGTCATCAAACATCATACCTTCAAACACAATATCATAAATCCACATCATGGTACCAAAATTAACTTGAAGGCTGATCAAGGTCATGTATTCCAGGACACCTTTTAACATATAGTCACATTATCAAAAGTGTCCCTAATTGAAAGATCCCCATAAACAACCAGTAACAAATCAGATTGATTCAAGTTTCACTAACCTTATACATTTGGATGTACATTTATGTATGCAGTCAGCTAGGACAATGCAATAGAAAGTTGTGTTGAATATTTTTGTCAACACATTATCTCACGGCATCCACTCTTTCTCCCCCGTTACTTTCAATTCACAAGCTGACAACTGAGCTAATATATTTTGCTGTGATGCAGCAGATTCAGTAGTGGTGAAGCATCTCTCCTACATACTGTAGCTGTGCATTAAACACTGCTTCAGATTTTATTTTAGTGGATAATGTGACTAAAAATACAAACATACACACAGAGGGGAATCCATCAACTGGAGCTGTGATACTCAGAATGAATGAGGATTTTGATTCACATACTGACTGGGTCGATCCTAAACACAAGCTAGAAGTCGGGAAGCATTGTGTCTTAGTGGCCATTCCCACTGAACACGTATTTACATCCATCTGTGCTGTTTTACCTTTTTTTTTTGCAAACATGGTCTAGATGGAAGTGTTTGAACATTGCTCCTAATCTCACTGTTTGTTCAGCATCTTGTGCAGGAGTGACACATTTTTTATATACCGTGTCTAGTTAAAAAGAGCTTGAACTTTTAAAAGCTCACCTCGAGACACCTGCATTCTGCTCCATTTGTTGCCCTGCAGGATTCTAGCTTTTTTTAGCCCAAGAACACATTTGGACTGAACAGTGTCTTACAGTGTAAGACATTCATCTGAGACAACTGGTAGTGCTTCTTGAGTTACATCAAGACACACACACACAACTGATTTATGCCAAGACAACAGTGGCCCACAAATAACACCACAATTGCTCAAGGCACACGCACAATTCACACAAACACACACTAAGCTACCATACACACACTCTCTGCACCTTGCCACAGGGCTTGAGAGTAAGGTAGCGAAGATCTTTTCATCACCCATGAAGATACACCCCTGCCACAATACACCTGCCAGAGCCCGACAGGCAAATTGGATTTGTGGAGATTGGTATCATGTAGGCATGACAGTACTGCTAACCTGACTTAATTTGTCCAGAGCTTTCTCGCTGCAGCCATGATATAATAAATCTAATGCAGCCGTAGGGCTCCTTTATCAGACATGAGCATGAGCTCCTGGGAGGTGATGCTGAGATACTAACCTCCCTCTTTGCAGCTGCCAGTGGAGACCAGCTTGAGCTCCAGGTTGTTCTGCATGGCCGTCTGCAGCATCTGGCACTTGCTCTTGTAGGTGCGCCCATCGCTGGCACAGATGGGTGTGGGGTCTGGCGGACAGGACTCTGGTGGAGCAAAGGTCATCTTCTTGTAAGTTTTTGGCTCCACATGACAGGCAAAGTTCAAGTTGTTTTCTTTGTCACTGCATGGATCTGGGGACAAGAGACATGAAAAGAGTGAGACTGATAGAAAACTATATCAGATTTAATCAATCGAAAAATTTTGATGTTTAAAGTACGTCATGGTACTTGTAAGATAGCATTGTCTTTTGTTGATATAATGCTGATAAACTGATCTGCTTTATGTTTTAAAATGTTAGGCCTTTTTGGCACATTTATTAACAGAATTGTTAGAGATGGGTATCGTAAGAAATACAACAATTCTAATTATGATTCCACTAAAGGACTCTGGTTCCTTAATTCTCTTTTGAGGAGAACTACAATCAACTTGTCCCTATCTATATATAAGTTTTCCACCATTTTTGACCAATTCAATTACATGACTTTTCATTGACATTTCAAGTTATTTGAGATCACTGGAAACAAATTAAAAAAATGTTTTTGATTCAGAACTTATTCACTAAGACATCACTAGTTTGCTAGAAAGTTTTTCTCATTACAAGAAAATCTAGCTGATGAGATATTTGTAGGCAGACAAAAACTAGAAAAAATATTCACTTTAGAAATTTCCATGACATTTCAAGACCTGATATTTAAATATAAAGATATTTTAATATTCCTTTATATTTCCAGGTTTTCCATGACTATGTAAACCCTGTATATACTAAACAAAATACTGCTTTAGAAAACATTTTAATTATGTTTTATTTATTTTTTTCTCAATTAAAATATTATTTGTTGGAACACAATTGTTGAATATGTATATTTAACTACATGTTGCCATATGAACAATCAGTCAGTAATTACACTGATTTAAGTCACAATACTTAAAGTAATATTCTGGGTGTAATACAAGTTAAGCTCAATCGACATTTGTGGCATAATGTTGAATACCAATGAATACCAGCTCAAAAAATAAACAAGCATTAACAGAAGAATTAATGTAAGTGCTTGTATAAAATTAGAAGCTCCACATTTCCGCCTTATTTTTAAAGTAAAGGATGACACTTTTGATTAAGTATTTAAAAAGAATCAGCTTGCAAGATCTATTCGTTTGTGCATCGGGCAACATTAGTTCGTTTTTCCGAACGTCTGAAATATAATTTGTTTCCAGTAGATTTTAAAAAGTAATAAGAACTGATCCTTGATGCCCAACCCTAAGAATAGTGTTAAATGGGAATGGGATAGGAGGGAATTAGTTCGGGATATAATGGGAGCCAGACTTCAAGTAGGAGAGCACGTGCCAACCGCAAGACCTGACACATTCTTTTTCTAAAGCATCTTCCAGCCACCTCTGACAGAGCTGTTGGCAAAGGCATGTCATGATTTGAGGAGAAATAGAGAAATGTGAAAGATAAGGGTGACAGCTGAAGGGAGGGAAGTGATGAGTTGGTGGAAGTTGATGGCTATATGTGGCCGCAGGGGGCTCTGGGGCCCGGCCCAGGCAAGATCGCACATAATTGTAATAGAAATGCCAAGATGGTTATTGAAATAAGTTTGACAGTTTAGCCTGCCTCCACACTTTCCAGAAACAAGGCAGCACAAAAGACTTATCAGCCAGTGTCACAGTAAGACAATGCCAAGCCGCTAGCAAGTCATACAATCAGAGAAGAGAAAGGCACACAGACAGAAAGAAAAAGAAAAGGGAGACAGAGACAGAGAGGGCAGAGGAAATTAGACAAGAATGAGAGACATCAAGACAAAACACATAAACAAAACAAAACGACAGAGGGGAGAGGAAGAAACACGGGCATTAAAGAGAGAGAAAGTAACCGGGAACAAAATAAGCTGGAAATGAAGACAAAGCAACAGAGATAGAGAGACATCATGAAAGCAAATAACACACACACACCAAACACAATAATTCTAAGGCTCTGAATTAAAAAAAAATAGACAAGCATGGACATAAAAGAAATGAGAAAGGCAGGTGGGGAGAAAGCTAGGCTTACAGGAAGCATTGATGCCAGGTCAGGGACTTGTATATACTAACACAAATATAGTACAGCTCTCAAAAGAAGGGAGTATTGAGCCCAACCAAAAAGGTCTAGTACAATGCAGATAGTGACATCAACAACATCTAACCATCTTTGCGCAACACCATAAAACTTCACGAAGTTTGGCTGAAATAATAAATGTGGTGAAGAGAAGTCTTTATTCAATTTTTTAAATTCCACATTTTTATTCAGATAAATTCATCTCAGGACTGGTTACTACACAGTTGTTCAAGGGTATAAAGTGCAAGAGTTGTAACTGTTATAATACCATTATCATGGCCATGGGTAACATAACATTTAAGACATTATATCAAATATAACCAAGTTGTGTTAATTTACATTAAGAGGTTTTATTATTATAGTTATATACATTTAAGAATATAAAGGCAGCTTTAAAAAATGATTCATTTTTCATTTCCAACACATTACAGAAGTTTAAATATAATAGTTTTCTTAAATGTTGCTATTATTTTTTATTTGACAGCTTGTAGAATACATTAAAATTATATTGTAAAGATAGGAACATTCGCCTTGGGGTCAGCTCCCAATTCAAATTAAATTTCAAAATAAACTAATACATTTTAACATTAAAAAATGCATATGTTATCATTAGTTTATACACGGTTGTCTTAAATGCTCAATTCTGATTGGCCAATGGCGCCATCTAGCGGTCTGATATTTTTGAGTAACAACTGCACATCCGGGGATTTCGAGTCACATTTTCAACTTCTTGGCTCACTGTGTGATCACTAGTGTTATGAGTCAGACGAGGGTAGACGAGGAGTGAGGATCTAGATGCAGTTCTTTAATGAATGAACAAAAGGGTGAACAGGGTAACTCAAAATAATAAAACAACACAGGGAACAAACAAAACATCCACGAGGGGAAAACAAAACACAAACATGAAAAACATCCACGGGAGGACGGGCAGGAGAAACATTGAGGACAACCATTACATTCAACAACCGACAAAGTCTGAACAAACAACAGGGCTTAAGTACACAAAGGATAATGACACACAGGTGAGAACAATGAAGTGCATGGGCAGTGATGAGGGCAGAGAATTATGGGGAAGTGTAGTCCAGAACAGATGACACGGGATAAACACAGGGCAGACAACCGGGGATCGTGACAACTAAATGGTAAATGGTCTGCACTTATATAGTGCTTTTTTATTAACCTTAGAGGTTACCAAAGCGCTTTATACTGTGTCCTGTGATTTAACACAAATCAATATTTTATGTCCATTTATTTACTTCTTTGGCTAGTGTTCTGTATTAAATGGGAAAATGTACAGTCAGCCAGTTGTTATTGCAAAATAAACCCCTTCAGGGTAATACAATTCCTGATCACCCTGTTTGGGTTTATTTTGCGATAACAACCGACTGACTGTACATTATCCCTTACTGAATGCATAATGAATTCAAATGAACTAACAATAAACAATAGTATATTTAGAAATGAAAGATTTCTAAATTATTTAAGATTAAAATATTGCTTAAAAATTATTCTATTACATTATATTAAATAACATTACATTATATTAGATTATATTTATTAACATGTCATAAAACTCGAATCCTCCAAATATGTGCAATCTCTGTTTGATGGTGTCGTGGGGCAAAGTGGACATCTACAGATATTTCCTACTCAGTGTGTCCTATGTATGGGGCCCTGTGAGTCAGAACAGTATTTTCCTTTTTTGGTTTAATGCTGATAATCAGATTTGTTGCTGTGCATTTTTAATTTTATTCTGCCTTTCAGCCACTTTGTTTTGATGGAACAGTAGTGAATTAAAACAAAGACAAACATGGACATAAAAGAAACAAAAATCCCCAGCTGTAAGACAGGTGGGGAGAAAGCCGGGATCAAAGCATATATGCCAGTTCAGGGACTAGTATAAACTAACACAATAATAGGACGACTCTCACTGGAGGGGAGTGTGAAGCCTGACCAAAAGGGTTTAATGACTCCAACAATATCTAACCATGCAAGCCAGCCATTACCACTGGAGAAACCATTAGCTCCCATTAAGAGAGGCTGACCGGAGCCAGCATTCAGTGTATCGCTGCTGAACAGTGCCATGCAGGGGTGGCTGTAATTAGCCAGATACACTGAGCCCTGCTCCAGCAGACAGTGTATGAGGCTGCTCCATTAGTCTAGCCTTTGTATCTGTGTGCCTGACAGTTACTGTCCAAGGCCTTAATGCATGTGTTGGAGGAAAAACTAGCTGTAGCTGTGGATTATGGGAATAAATGTGTATACAGAGATGGCCAAAAATGTGTCCGAGTGTGTGTTGAAATAACAGTGGCCCATGTCCTGCTGAACAATCATAAGTGTGCATGTGTATGTTTTGTTTCTTTATCTCTGGGGGGACCAAATGTATGGCCAAAAGTATTTGGACACCACCTGCTTATTATCGAAATTATCTATTTCAGCAGGTGCATAACATCTAGTATACAGCCATGAATCTCCTTAGACAAACATTTTAGTAGAATGGGCATTCATTTTCTGTTCCAGTTTATATACTGTCTCTATGCACATAGCAAGGAACTTGACTGGCCTGCAAAAAACATAGACATGAACGCTATTGAACACCATTAGGATGAATTGGAATTCTGACTGCAAGCCAGACCCCATCCCTCAAGATAACAGATGCTTTTGTTTTCAAATGGGAGCAAAATCGCCACAGCCATGCTCCAACATCTAGTGGAAAGTCTTCCCAGAAGATTGGAAGTTGTTATAGCAGCAAAAAGAGAACCAACTCCCTAGCTATGGCAATAGTTTTGATACAAATGTTCAACAAGCACATATGGGTGTGGTTTTCAGGTGTCCACATTTTGGCCGTGTTGTGTACATTGCATGGTTATCTAAGAGGTTCATGCTACAAAGACCATGCTGATCCAGAGTGGTTTATGATAGATAATGCTGATTCCCAATCTGTCACTCACTCAACGTTGTGTCGATGTAGTGACACTAGGGGTATCACCAAACACCTATGATGTTTTAAGAAAAGGCCAATGAAAATTGGCAAGTGGAATTTGCGTGCCACTCCCCCGGACATACGGGTATAAAAGGAGCTGGTGTGCAACCACTCTTTCAGATTTTTTTCTTCAGAGCCAAGCGGTGTTGATGCATTCAACTGCCAATCCATTCACCTCTGCAAGAGAAAGAAAAGAGTGATCTCTGCTCTCTGGAAATCGCTCTGGATTTTATGGTCCAGCACAGCAGTTTCTCCCCTCTCTCACAGATAAGTGCGGAGAATGCCCCAGGGTGCTTCCGCAGCTCGTGTTGAGCACTAAAAGTGTGTATTTCTCCTTAAAAGAGTATATATTCCCTAAAAGAGTGGGCACTGGAGGAAAGCATAATTTTAAAGATACCTTTCCGGTTATGTGCCGAGACAGCGTTCGTGGATGGTGCAAAGAACATGACCATGACCAAGTTGTGATTGCAGCTTTCCTTCCTCAGAGGGAAAGCCACTCCAGCCGCTCCCCGCCTCGGTTCTTCTGCCCGTGGGCACAAGACCGTGATGTTAGCACTGGGGGTGATTTGGGGACTTGCTAAAATTATAAATGGTCTGCACTTATATAGTGCTTTTTTAACTTTAGCAGTTTTCAATGCACTTACACTGTGACTCATTCACCCATTCACACACAAGCATGGCAAGGCACTAGCCTGTCATTGGGAGCAACTTTGGATTCATCGTCTTGCCCAAGGACACTTCGACATGTGGAGTCATGTGGGCCAGGAATCGAACTGCCAACCCTGCGATTAGTGGCCAACCCGCTCTACCACCTGAGCCACAGCCACCCCATACTTGAATGGAAGTAACTCTGCCAGGTGAATCCCCACGGACCTCCCATACCCCAGTATGCTTGTGTGCCCCGGTTGAGTTCCGGGATGAGCCAGGCAGCACTCAGAAGGAGGGTGAGATATCGATAGCAGCGTCGAAGAGCATGCTGCTTCAGTCCGATGCGGAGGACTCGGCCAGGTTGCCGCCTTCTGGTGTGGCCGCCCAGTCTGAGGTTGACGGCAAGCTAATGGCCATGCTTGCCCAGTCTGGTGCGAGCATCGGGCTAGAGTGGAACCCTCCACCCTGCCCTGAAACCTCGCGGCTTGATAATTTGTTCCTGGGTTCGGAGTGCTGCTCACGGCCATGCCCCGCCCTGGTGCATTTCTTCCCGGAGGTGCATGAAGAACTTGCGAAGTCATGGCGGGCACCTTTCACTGCCCGGACCAGGCTTTTGAGTTCTGCTGCTCTCACCACCCTTGACAGATGGGCAGCCAGGGGCTGCACGGACGTTCCCCAGGTGGAGCAGTGCACCGCTACATGGCGGAACCATCCTAGGCTCCCATCCAAGACTGTAAGGGTATGTTGTCTCTGACGGCGAAAGCTTTCAGCACCGAGGGGCAGGCCGCTTCCTCTCTGCATGCCCTCCTGCAGGTCCACCAGGCCAAGGCATTAAAAGAGCTGCACGAGGGTTGTCCTGACCCGGGAGTAATGCAGGAGCTGGGCTCGGCGACCGACCTTGCCCTACGGGTGATGAAGGTCACAGTGCGGGCTCTCGGGCAGGCGATGTCCACGTTGGTGGTCCAGGAGCACCACCTTTGGCTCAACCTGGTTGAGATGAGGGAAGCGATAATCTTGCTGAAGATCAGAATTGAGTTATTAAAGAGATCTCATTTGTGATTTTGCTTTCCTATGGGGTGAATCTGTGAATCTGAGTGGATGTCATAATCAGAGAGTCGGAAACCTCTAAGACGGTCTAACTATGTTAGATTTAGACTTGCTGGCTGACCTTGGTTCTTTGTATTCCCAATGGGGTTACACTGAAAGACACTCACTGCCGAGAAACATACTACACACGTCCTCTGTGACCCAGGGCATTCATCCAGCCCTGCCTCCCAGGGAGCCATCATTTATAAGAAGAGTCTGTCTGCCTATCTCTGCCGCAGGATACATCTCAATGTCACACCCCCCAGACCAAACATAAGCGTCCAGAAAGCTTAGAAGGAAGTTGTAATTACTCTGACTCTAAGGAGAAGAGGCACTGGATCATCTCACTATGTTGCTTTATTAACAAGATAAAACTATCATGTCAACATGTCAATTAAAAACAACAAGGTTAAACAAGAGAGGGTATTTGATCTTCATTATGCAATAATGATACAATGGATCTCTGAATTAAAGATGTCTAACGATCATCTTCTGAGGGCTTCGGAGAAGAGAAGTCTAAATGCTAGAACTACTGAGGGTATGTTCACTCAGTCGGGCCACGTCCACACTAATACGTTTTCGCTTGAAAACACATATTTTTCTCTACATTTTGGCCTTCCGTCCAAACTGAGATGGCATTTTTGACAGTGATATGTCTTTGCATTGTAGTGTGGGTAGGGGAAATTGAGATATCTGAAAACTATGATGTATTTGTTGTAATATGACGCAGTCATTTCATCTATTCAACCCAAAGCAATCGAGATTGTGGCCTATTTTGTAGAGGTGCTGTTGTGCTTGCAATTCACTTTGAAAGCATTGTTGAAGATAAATATTACTTTGTACAACCTTCACATTGCATTCCTTTAAAGGGTAAGGGAAGTTTACTCAGAACTGCTGTTTGCAATAGCACATGAGAACAATTGTGTTCCCTTATCAAAAGCTGCACTTAATGCTACGCTTGATTCAGCGCTTTGGGAACATCTTTGGGGCTCTTATGTCCTTGAATCAACATCACAAGCTCATGTCTGAGACCACTCGTGCTCTTGTGAGCACACACTACACAACTGTAAGGGGTCCAGACACCCACAGTGCAGTGGTGTGGGTATTCTCATTCCCAAAGCGCTGAATCAAGTGCAGCATTAAGTGCAGCTTTAGATAAGGGAACGTCTCGGTTACTTTGCAGTAACCCTTGTTCCCTAAAAAAGCGGAATGAGATGCTGGGCTTCATTGCCGCATTGAGGATGTCCCAGGACTGCTCTTCAGACAAAATACCTGACGATGCACCTGTGACACATCTATTTATAGCCCTGGTACTGGTGCATTCTGTTGATGTCACCAATAGAGGCTATACATTCTAGTCAATTTCATTGATTTTAAACAAAACCAGCTCGTTCACATTAATGGGCTCTCCTCTCTCATTTGGCTTAAAGCCAAAATGTTCCCACACCAGAACTGTGGAATGCTGTTTTCAAAACAAGTCCAATTGGATTTTTTCTTCAAAACTTTGTCTAGAATTATGCGCTCATTGGGAAAAACACCTATTAAAGCTGTGTGTGTAGGAGCTGCCTGAGCCCCGCTTCCGACACAGTGAGCAGACGAGAGGACAGAAGCAGCAAGAATGGCTAAAATGTGACATTCATTCTTATGTAAACAAACACACATGTAAACACGATGGGCAATATCGAGGTCAGCAAAAGTGATTGAGGTCATATCCATATAAGTTGATAACATAATTATTGTGACAGGCCTAGCATCCACACACAACTCACCACGCGCCTCACCAAGACACCATATACTGCAGTGACCATGAGGAAGGTAACCAACGGGACTTTACCCTCCTTAGCAACCGGGCTAATTGGTTGCTTAGGAAGCATGGCTGGAGTTACTCAGCACACCCTGGACTTGAACTCATGACTTTGCTTTTTGAGATACCCAGTCCCCTGAATGCTATATTTTATGTTTAACTGAGTGTACAGTGCAACATCTGTGTTGCTAGCAGACCACTTAACTGATGAAGCAGCTTCAGAAGATTATTTTAATTATTTTAAACCTTCGGAAAACACAACTGGAAAACCCGAAAAGAACACAACTGGAAAACTGGAAAAGACAAGGATGCGTGAAATGCAGAGTAACAATGGCAATGCATGATGTTGTTCATTGCAGTTCTGTTTACAGAGCACAGGTTTATCAAACTCACTTTCAAAATTCGAGAGTGAATCCAGAAAATCAGGATTCGGATATAGAATGCTTTTTTAACTGTCCGAAATGTACATGTGAACGTAACAGTATTAAGCATTCAAAAACTGTTCAGACAACCAAAGCGAATCTGCTGAAACATTCTAACATGCCATCTTAAGGGCACTTTATTGCTTTTAAAAATAGTTTTTTGAATATGTCTAGTATTTATCATGGAATAAATCCGCATAAAAGAGATCAAATAAAACTGCTCCAAAATGTCACAGAAGGGTGGAATAAGCTGAAAAAGGAATCTGACAGCTCGTCAGGCAGTGTGGAAGGGAAATGTCATTAGGCAGTCCGATCTGGGCAGGGGGCTTTTCATGAATGCCACTCTGTCCCCATGACTCAAACTCCCTACTAACATGAAACAGTCAGAATTTAATCATAGAAGAAGAGCTCAGATATCCAGACAGTAAGCACGGCGAGACGTGATGGGGGCAGGAGCTTGCCGTAGAATAATTGATGCATTGAATTTAGTCCCTTTTTAATTTAAAATTCATCCACGATACTTCTTAACAAAACAAGCATTCAAAAACTAGTGGAACCAAAAATTATATTCTAAAAACAGCAGTCAAACAACTACTGTAACTTTAAAGTCAACATAAATCAAAATGGACCCAATTTACTTTATTAATGCTTACTGTAAATGATTTCTTGGTGCATATTATTCCAAATCCTTTTTTTTTTGTCTTTGTAATCTTCATAATCAAAATGTAATAACTTGCTCTTTTCACCAAGGCAGCATGCGCTATTGAATTAACCAATAGCTAATTTGCAATTTGGACATTGTTTAAGCAAAGTCAAATGCAGGACTAGCTTGGTTCTGGTATGGAATGCCCATTTATCATGAGCCAATCAATTCCTGATGGATGAAGTCAAGTTCCAGCCTCATAAAAACGTCAAATTTCAGAAGTAAAATCAGTTGCGAATGGGGATTTGCATTTACATTAAAGGAAGCTGCGATGTAAAGATGGTGAGACCGGTAACAGAAAATCAGTGTGAATGACAGATAATGAAATGATAATGACTCTTTAAGCCTTGCCAGACTCACCACAGCGGCCTTGGTGATGCACACGGATGTTCTTCTGGGTGGCGCAGGCTTTCATGTTGAGTTCACATTCGCTTTGGTAATCCAGACCATCGCTGCCACACACCACATGCTTGGGGACATTTTCACATGTAAAAGGACACATGCATTTGGCAGACAGGCCGTCTGATGACTGGATGCAGGTGCTACCAAAGCTGCAGGTCACCTCGCTGCATGGGTCCTTCAGAGCTGAGAAACAAGAGAAAGAGGTAAAAAAAAAAAAAAAAAGAGTTAATAAGAAAACATAATAGAAACTCGATTTTTACATTTTCTGCAGGCAACACGCAAAAAATTAAGCACCCCTCACACACTTAGGTGGTCGCGGGCAGGTGCGTAAGATCAACTGGGGTCAATTTGACCCCAATCTTCAAACATGAACCCTGTTATGGAGACAGATGTGGGTTAAAGTGTCTCAAAGCACCAACACACAGCTAAGACAGGCCCCATGTAAGGACAGATGGCAGAGTGAAGTGGCTTTACTCGGGCTAAAGACTAGCTCATGCCACAGACTCAAATTTTGAGTCACAGCTGGGTGGTTGTACAAACAAGTCACTCTAATTGACCACGGACCATTTCAAGCAAGCTTTGCATTCACAATACATTCTCAATTGCCATGCTTCAGTGTAATTTCCTATGCTGGAGGGACCTAATCAGCTTTTTTCACTCTGAAAAGAAGAAAGCCTGTTTTTTTTTTATCTCACATTAAATATTTCACCACCCAGGAATAACTTTAACTCTCTATAAATAAGAGAGATGGAAGTTTTGATTTTCAAGATGTCAGAACAATTTAACTGAAATAAGTTTTTTTGTTTAATACTCTGTGTTTAGTAGAGCCATCCGATTACTAACATAAGTATTGCTATTTGTCAAAGGTATTATTTTCGGCCCATAACTCGCAACGTTTGTGCTACAGACATGAATGGCACATCAAATTGTGTGACTTGTTGATTAGAGGTGCAGTATGACTTTTCTAATCAGTCGGACTTGATGCGAAAAATCCAGGTATCAGAATATCATATAGACTTGATTGTGGCCTCTTTTTGGCGAGTAACTACCGGTGACCATTTAGTAATACAAGCACCTACCAACAGCCTAGGAACTACCAAGAACAAATAAGCAAATTCCTAGAAATGACAATCATCAACACCGTAGCAACAACCTAATAATGCCCTGGCAACCATATAGCAAAGCATCACAGTTATCAGGCTTAGGCTCTTCTGACTCACACCACCGTACAGAGACAAACTCCAACATTGAAGTGACAAGTTATGCACTGCCAAGCATCACTCTATCTAGTGATCATTATTATTTAGGTGATACATATTTATGAGGAATTGGCAAACACAGATATGGTGAGGAGTGCACGAACCGTAGCACTTTCAGAGAGGGCAAGTTTCATTTCCGAATGTCCACCCTCCCAAACACAAACTGCTCTAATTTATTTTCACTCCCTATGTCCCTGTTTTCACCTCTCTAATGCGTCATATCAGCCTACAGTCTCTGCGTATCATTTGTGGGTTTCACTTTGTGAGAAACTGTTAAGAGAACCCACTTGTTTAATTAAAGGTTTTCTGTCTCTCTCTAAGGACCACGCTCCACTTTTTCAGTGTAACACAAATGCTCACAAACCCACACGTATGCATGTGATAAACCTGGTAATCATCAGTGGCAC
Source organism: Xyrauchen texanus (assembly GCF_025860055.1). NCBI lineage: Eukaryota > Metazoa > Chordata > Actinopteri > Cypriniformes > Catostomidae > Xyrauchen > Xyrauchen texanus. The sequence continues at coordinate 21,662,585 of NC_068300.1, forward strand.
TTTCTAGTGTGGTGTGATCAAAGTGCTCATTCTCTTTTCCTCTTCTTGTCTAAAAAAATACTTCTTTCATCTTTGCATGTCTGAACCTCACACTTTATCAGCCTGGACTTACTAACAAACCACTCGCACTTCCAAAAAACTAATTGTGAATATCTGTGTGGTGGAAGTGCTAATACACACCATTATAACGCAGACAACAACCTGCAGCAGGCATTGTTTTGACACCTTTTAGAGATGCTGAAGGAAAGACTAGGGCTATATGCAGTACATTTTCCCCATGGTGATATTATGATCCTACTCAGTCTGCCATAACCCTTGGGATGGACTGACGCATTCAAGTCTTTTTTCATCTTCACAGTCATAACTAATGACAAGCAAGCTCTGACTCATTACTTTTATTTCAATGGACTGGATTCATCCCCAACGGCCTGACTGTAAGATGTTGGATTTCGTATGTGTGATCTAAAGAACTTTTCTAAATCAGAACTGATGTGAGTGTGATATATATCCTGCAGATGTAGCTTGTGTTGGACAGAAACTATGCATTCGGTGGGCAAAGAGGATTACACTAAAGCCAAGCACAGACTACGAAACTATCCTACCTTTCATGTTGCAAGTCTGAGACAAAAAGCCCCTCACTGTATCCAACTTGAAGCTCAAGCACAGATGCGCTTGAGTTGCCATGGTGAGGTTCTCACAGTGAGAACACGAACCATCCACAAATGCTGCCTCGGAGTGCTGCCCAGACACACGAGGCAGTATCTGTGACCTTCAGGAGCGAAGAGAAATCGACAGACGCACGATTCCCTCCCTTTATACCCGTATGTCCGGTGGAGGGACATGCAAATTCTGTCTGCCAAATTCTCATTGGCCTTTTCTCAAGTTCAGAGATGTGCGAGGCTCTCAAGGGAGACCCCTAGTGTCGCTTCATTCGACACAACGTCTCGTTCCCTCCATCAGGGAACGGCCGTTATGACAGTAACCTAGACGTTTTCACATGTTGTTTAATCTTACATATTAAACATCAATCTTTAAAAAGTAGTTTACACATTTTTCACAATATATGATAAAAGTTTGGTCTGATGCTTTTAAGTTTTTGCCATTTTGCTCATTTGTAGTCCTTACAAAGTAGTACGAAGCATATTTTTTATTTACAAATCTGTACAAACATAACCAAAACAGCATGAACCTGTGAATCTTTAAATGGGTGCCAGGGGCCAAGCTTCAGTCTTGTGCACTTGGGTTCAGTCCACATAAAGACTTTCCTTGTCTTGCTTTACAGTTTGTTCTGCGACTATAAACCATCTTTGCTAATAAGAACCCAATAAATAATAGTCTGAGCTTTTCCACCTGCTGTCATCGAAAGTTGATGAGCATTCAGGAAGATTAGAATTCGAAAGGCCGTCCGTTGTAGGTGCCGTCCTGCACAGATAAGCCTTCTTCTCAGGCTCAGACAAGCAGGCAAATTGCCTGTAAGAATGTGACTAGCGTAACAAGCTGAGTTGCTATGAACTGTTTGAGTCACCACGGAGATGAGCCGTTTCCTTCTTGTGATTTAGAGCTAATTTTCACAGGTGATATTACAGTATACTGAGGAAGAGTGGGTGGCAATAGTTACCTATGGATATACTTGAAATGTCTCCAAAGGCCAAATTAACTGTTCTCATCCAGCTCTGAAGTGATGCCAGGTTAGGACAATGAGATGAGAAGCAGAAAACAGCAGGAAATAATATTAGCCCTATCTAGTCTATACAACAAAATTAAAAAACAGAGGAAAAGGTTCAAAGAGGCTAAGAATTGGAGAGTATGGAAGTGAGAAGGGGAGATGCAGCTACACTGATTGGCAACTCTTGACAGTGCTGTGATAATATGTTAGTGCTGAATGTATTAATGCGTAATCTGTGAGGGGAGCTGTCAGCAGCTGCTGTGGGACATTAGAGTCTGATGGGATCAGCTCGGGGACACCCACCCAGCACTGCACGCCCCATGCACCCTTTCCAACGTGAAAGAGGATGTATATACATGTATGTGTGTTTTAAGTATGAATCGTTGAAAGGAGGAAGCTGAGGGTGGTGCCACTCTTAGCTCTTAAGCCTATAACCCATCCACCCACATCCGCAATAGAGTGGGGGAAAAACTTTATTTTATTTAAGGGGTATTTTATCTCATGATTATGTATCGATATTCTAACGCATTTTAATTCCATTGATTCTTACAAGTCAATATTTCTGTTACATATTCACATTAATATATTTGCGAAAAAGCAGACCACCACTCAGAGTATGTGAGAAGACGTATGTGAGAATGTGAGAAACTTAGAACAAGCTAAAAAAATAAGTCTATAACTTGTTTCATTTGTAAAGATGTACGTACAGATGTTCTGTTCAGCTAGACAGCAAGGGGTTTCAAGTCATGATAAACACACTGAAACCAAGGTACCCAATTCCCTTACATCGCTTTTTGTGTATTGACATTAGTTGAGTTTCCATCCACGTATTAATACTGAATGTGAATGTTTGGATATAAAAAAGATAGATTGGAAAAACCCAAATGCAGATAAAATCTTGATAATGTGCATAAAAAACGTTTAAGCTGAACTGCAATGTCTTACAGTCCTCATTAAGCATTTTCATTGAAAAACTTTATTAAAAATATTTCTTAAAAATTATTTGTCTTTAGGAAAATTGGAATATAGATCATGTGAATTTGCATCAACAGGCCATGCGAATACATAACTCACTCAGAGAATATCATCGCCTAGCATCTTAAATGTTGTTCTGGTATAAAGCCTTTCATCAAAATTATTGGCTACTTTTCCCTCCCAGATCTGAACGCTAGCAAACATGAAGTTTGTTTTGTCCAATTACGCCAGAAGTTACGATTTTGTTCTCTTGAACAAATGGGATGGACACGCTACTTTATTTGCATATTGTTTTTGCCAAATTGCAATTGTGTGCATAAATGAACCTGGACTGAAATGTGACTGTTGAAATACCGATACTCTATGCCACTTATATGGCTCTACAATGAAGTAAAGCATGAAGTTCAGCACATTTTGTGCAAAACAATGAAATCAAATGAAGATGAAAGAGAAACAAGCAGTTAGTCAAAGATCGCAATATTTCACAGTTTTGAATCACAACACACTATACATAAAGAATTGCAATATTGTTTTATCGTAAACCAGATAGCAATACAATATTGTATCGACAATTCTCTGCTCATTCCCACCCCAATGAAAACCCAATGATTCACCTTCTTAGCCATTTTTCTGTGATGCAATGAGTGCAAAGATTAAAGGAGGATTCGAAAACCAAGATTAACCACCCCGTGAACCTCCCTATTACTCCAAACCCAACGTCATAAACACAGCCTTGCTCCCAACCCTCAGCTGTTGTCACCCCTCGCACAGCAAGATCATTCGCTCTTTTGATGTACTCCTTCAAAGAGCTTATTTGACTGCAGCTGTCTTCCTCCTTTACATGCCTTAGATCTACCCTTGAATAAAGAAAATTGGGCACAAAAAATGATAATACACATATTTTCTGGTAAAACCCAAAGGCCAGGCAGTAGGCTTTTCTTTGATAGCTGACAGAATATGTCAATGTGTGTGAACTAGCATTCTTGTGCATTTGAAGCATTCCTGAGTTGAGTTCCTTCAATCCTGTCTGACCCGAGACCTGTGAAGACCATCATGGAGTAAACTAGCGAGACCATATTAGCTCACAGTTTTAATACACTACCAAACATGTCTAAAATAAGTTAGATTGATCCCCAGTGAGTTTTTGTGTGATCTACCTCAATGCAATGCTGCAAATCCTCACATAAGCTTCAGATCACAGACTAAGACTGGAGTTAATACGACAAGTATACATTCAAAATGCAAAAGAGGAATCCATGAGTCTGCATGGCGGGAAGCAGATAACAATTTAGCTCAAATCAAATATAATCTCAGTTCCTATAGAGGAAGAAAATGTGCTTCATATAGAATGTATGTTTTAGAGGTTTCATGCAATCCAGGATTGTAATCAAAGTAGAAAATTAAACAGCCATTCTTTTTAAGTTTTTATGACGTCACAATGCAGGGTGTTCTGGGTAATTGCTATGTGGTTTCTTACTGGTCCACCCCCAGTAATTATTCATATCCATAGCACAAATGATCCAGGATGAGTTAGGTTAGAGGTTTGTTCAAATCCCGAACCTTAAGTATGAGTAATAGTTACAGTTATGTTTGAATTAGCAAGCACCGCTAATTAACAACAGCATGGCTCAGGGAGTCACAGCACTCCAATATATACAGGTCACCAGATTCAAAACAGCTGCTTTGGGATTTTCAAAAGGTCAAGGGTTAATGATAGTGGGAAAAGAAAAGGGCAGGAAAGCTTATTTTGAAGGCCACATATAGCTTATATATAATGATAATCTCCCACAGTGCTCTCTGTAACTGCTGTACTCAAATACAATGACGAAGATGGAATTGTTTGTTTTGGCTAAAAGCAATATCCTAAAAAGAAAAAGAAAAAAATCTTCTTTCTTTTCTTCCAAGCTAATTTTGAGTATAATCAGAAGGCACATTTGACGCAAATAATTTTCTTTTCATTCAAGCAAGCCCTGCTCACGCACAAACACACACACACACACACACACACACACACACACACACACACACACACACACACACACACACACACACACACATTTGTTAGTTTGTATTCATGCATTTTGTAAGTTGATAACACAGTCTGTCTAGAGAGACAGGAATTAGATTTTCAAGTGGTTTATCAGCTGCAATGACCAGAACACAATATACTGAGAAACTTATTTAACCAGAAAGCATGAAACAGCAAATAAATGTATAAAACTTTATATGAACTTGTTTGGCTGTGCAAACAATGTATTAGAATGGCTGAGGTGAATTTTATTGTCACCTACTGTGCAGCTAATGTCTACATCAATAGCTCTCAAATGGTGAATTACCACCCAAAAATAGGCCTCAGGTCTGTTCTGAAAGGGTTTGGGACAGCAGAGAAAAAGCAATGCTAAATGCAAAAAATTAAATGCAACTAATCAAATAATCAAACACAGTTAGGACAGACAAATAAATAACAACTATTAAAAGGGAAGAATAAAACAATTCCATGTTCCATGGCTTTTGACGTTAAAGCCATACTTCCAATTAAGCTTTTGCTGCAAATTGGCAGAAGCTAGCCAAAATATGCAGATTAACTGGTTTGACATTTGAAAACCTCGAAAACGATGCAAAAACAAAACTATGCAAAGTAAAATCCTTGCTACATTTAATACAGTGAGGATAAACATGGTTTTGCCAACCAGAATTTGTTATGCACAATTAATTATTGTTGCAAAATTCAAGAGATATTTAAAAACACAAACTATTCCTATTCAGACACTCTTATGTAAAAAGAACTGGCAAATCACAAATTTACCTATTCCGCCAATCTTACGTTAATAATTTTGCATATAGTTGGGCCTATACAGTTCATAGTAATAATAATAAATTTGAATGTGTTTTTTAGTACATTTTGTACAACAAAACACTTTTGGACCTGTTTTGGGTAGTTCACTTAATACCCATTATAAAATCTGGGTCTTCAAAACCAGATGAGAACCACTGATCTACATCATATCTGCTCTGAGAACACCAGAGAGCCGAAGTAAATTAAACAATATTTAAAAGAGTTGCTGGGCTCTTCTCCACTTTTGTGCTCAGAGGAGAGTACTGAAAGTCTGAAAGAGACATAAAGAACTCCAGAAAGGATCAGGTGAATTATCTATTTGTTACCCATCCTGCTGGCTGATGAGTAGCTGCACTCTCCTGCATTAACCTGAGGGATGTAGGGCAGATACTGCCATACTGTACAGCACTGTGATTACTGCAAAGGGCCTTGAGTGGACACAGACAGGTCTGTGTGTTTAGACAGTAATGTACTTTGAATTGTGCTTGTGTGAAATGCATTTAAAGTGGCATGGGCACATTGGTGCAGAGAAATACCCATAGGAAAGAAAAAGAAAAATTAAATCTCTTAAATATCTCAAATGCTTATTCTGAACAGCAATTAGATTAAATTGAAAGCACATTTTTCTGATAAAAACACCCCAAAAATCTCACGTGTCTCCTCTAGAGACTTGCAACAAAGTCCCGAACTGAGCTCAGATTTGCTCAGACACCAAAGACTACAATCAAAGTCCAGGTCAGGGCTTCAACTTCAAAAACCTATGAAATCTAAATGGGACTTTTGTGGCTTTCAGACTATGTCTATAAGCTTTAAAGCCATTTATATGCTAATGTACTCCTAAAAGTTAAAAAAAATTAACCCAGCCTACTGTCAGGGTTTTGTGAAGGGAAGAGATGAGAGAGTAAGTATGCAAATGCAGAATTTAAATTATAAACAAAATAAGGGGATACAACGATGAAGGAATAATATGAAGAAGGTAACAAAACTCTACAGCTGTATGCTGGCAACTAACACACTACATACAAACAAGAACCGGCCAGGAAAAAAGAACAAGATGGTATTTGTACACATGGGCTAACAGATGACGTATAACACCTGGGACAAAATTAGGCAATGGCAAGACAGACAGACATAACGGAGGAAGATACAGAACTTCAAAATAAGAGTCTCTGGAGGTGAGGGCGTGGTCGAGCACCCATCTGGGGAGAGAGAGTGTGGTAAGGAGTTTCACCTGGGATGAATTGCTACTAATTACTGTTTCCATATTCGCAGTGAGAGACAGGGGAGATAAAAGCAGCCCAGTCCTCAGAGAAAGGAGAGAGAGACAGACCAGAGTCTAGATGACCCAGAGGCCTTTCTGGAGCTCTTTGAGTGCAAGGCCCAAGCTCTGGAACGGCCACGGGTGCAATGGGCAGTCCACCTCCTACCGCTGCTGACCGGGGAGGCCCAACTTGTAAGCTCCTGCGATACTCAGAGCTGAAGAAAGCCATCCTGCAGCGAGTCTGCCACAGTCCCGAAGAGCATCGCCAGAGGTTCCAATCCCTGATGCTGAGAAAAGTAGGCCGACCCGTTTGCCTTCACTCAACAGCTCGTCAAATTTACCACCTCAACCTAATAAAACCATGAAGAGAGGCGGTCCCCCGTATCCTTGGCATTGGTAGTACTAGAGAGGGAGGAGCTCGGTCCGGAGGTGAGTCTAAAAGCCAATAAATTCATTCCAGTCCCTTGTGGAGACCGCCTCTCGCCGTCAAAACGTATGGAGGTTGCCAGATTGTAAAAAAAAATTGTCGCCTCACCAAATCGAGACAACCCCAGAGGTAGTGGTACATAGTCGGCCCTATCAGTTACCCAAACACAAAAAACAGGTAGTGCGGGAATAATTAAAGGCTATGAGCGGTATGGGGGTAATAGAAGAATCCCACAGCGATTGGGCCAGCCTGGTGGTACTGGTGCCTAAAAGCGATGTCGGTTGGACACCGCTCGCTTTTATTCGACACTGGACTTAACAAGTGGTTATTGGCAGATCCCTTAATGCTGATGTCCCGTGAGAAAACGGCCTTCTTCACACCATCTAGGTTACAACAATTTGTAACACTTCTGTTCGGGGCCCTGGCGACATTTCAGCATCTAATGGATCAAGTCCTCAGACAACATGCTGCGTATGCCACTGCTTATTTGGATGACATTATTATTTACAGTAACGACTGGCAGCAGCACATACAGCATCTGGGGGCCGTTCTGAGGTTGTTGTGACGAGCAGGGCTCACAGAAAACCTGAAAAAGTGCGCAATTAGTTTTGTGGAGGTACATTATCTGGGGTTCCACTTGGGGCATGGACAGGTGCTACCCCAAATTGATAAAACCGCAGCGATTGCGACCTGCCTGAGACCCAAGTCCAAAAAGGAGGTGAGACTTCTTGGGGCTGGCAGGCTATAATCAAAGGTTTGTCCCTAATTATTCAGACATCACCAGCCAACTGATTGATCTAAAGGGAGCTCCAGACCTGGTCCAGTGGACGGAGCCATGCCAACAGGCATTTACACAGGTGTAAGCTGAACTTTGTGGCAGGCCGCTTCTGCATTCCCCTGATTTCTCTCTCCCTTTTGCCTTACAGACGGACACATCGGATAGGGGGCTGTACATTAGTCGGAATCTCTCTATGAGAGAGATGAAGTACAGCACCATAGAGAAGGAGTGTTTGGCCATCAAGTGCGCGGTCCTTACTCTCCGCTAATATTTGTTGGGATGAGCATTCACCCTCTGTTCGGACATTGCCCTGCTCAAATGTCTCCACCATATAAAGGATGCCATTGCCCGGCTCACCAGTTGGTATTGGCACTCCAGTCATTTAAGTTCGAAGTGGTCCACAGACCGGGGGCGCAGATGGCTGTCGCAGACTTCCTCTCCAGAAAGGGAGTTGTTGGGGGGGATATACCGAACTGAGCTCACCAAAGACAATAATAACATATTTTAATATGAACTCAAACAATTCTCATAAAATTTTTCCAAGATCAAATAATCTAAACAACTATATGCAATCCAAATTCATTTTAATGGCAGTAAACTCTTACTGTATTTAAACAACTGTCACATTCATGTCTATTTTTTATTTCTCCTAATGAATTTTAGGAGAAATGTCTGAGACTAGAACATCTAAGAAAGTTGATACTTAACAGTATATATAATGACAGCTTATTGTACAGAGAAAGAAGAAAAGGGCAGTGGTTGTGCTGTTGGTGTGTGACAGCATGTCTGACTGTGTACTACACAAACGGAAAGCTGAATGAAGCAGTCAATAATCATTATGTGGCTCAGCAAGCACAAGTATTTAAGTCACAGTGCGCATTTAAAGGCTGTTTTCAATGGTACAGTATAACCATACACAATCAGCAGTGATTGTTTCCTCTAAGATGCATTTATGATTTACTTAAAAAAAGAAAAAAAAACACTGAATGTGTTCTGAAGCAATCTGTAGCCAATGGAGGTGCACGATAGACAAAGGGAAACATGTTTTATTATATGGCTTTCATGAATTCTTGATTCTGATTTGGCAATCTGCAGTCAAATTTTATTATAATGACTGTTAAACTGTACAAGTGACTGTTGTCCCAGGCAACTGATTTCCTACACAGAATTTCCATTTATTTATTTGGTAAGTAGAAATTTAGTAAATGGGATCATGGTCAGCTGGTCATTATGACAAAATAAACCCATCTGCTTCATGCCAGGTTTCTGGTCAACCTGTAGGGTTTATTTCACGACCAGCTGACTGCACACTATCCCTTAGTTAATTATAATACATTTTGCTACACTATCAATACTACATTAGACTGCAGTAGGGGTAAAAAAAATAAATAAATAAAACAATTAAAAAAAACTACATGCATTTTTCAGCCCAGTCAAATGCATGAATACATGAATAAGTTGTAAAAAGCATCTCCCATCTGGTATTAGTGGTGAGAGTGTAAAATGTTCCTTTTTAATGTGCCCGTCCAAATGTAATCTGCCTTATCTCGCTTCAACACTGCATATGCCTGTTCAGAAGTGAGCAGGATGAGGCAGAGAGAGAGAGAGAGAGAGAGAGAGAGAGAACAAGAGAAAAAGATTCGTATGTTGTATCCTCACTTTCCAGTGGATGAGCAGAGGAATGAATCATGATGCCATTGATCATATTCAAATTGATGTGTGAATGTTTTTGTGTATGGTTATGTAGTGTACTTGTATGGAAGCATTACTATAGGACAGGGGGAATGTGATATGCCAGATAGGGGTCTGCTACTTTACCTGAACCTGATGGAACCTCAGAAACTGTCTGTTTCTCTCTGGTTCCGGTCAATTTTTCATGTTTAACTTCAGAATTTGCATTGGGTTTGCACTTAATTATAAAAATAAATGATCATCATACATATTTCATCAAATGTGCACACATAATCCTTCATCTTTGAGTCAGAGCTGTGATAATCCGTGCGTCTGGGCCTACTCACTTGGAAAGGAAATTAAAAAGGAGCAAGTGAGTTCTGGTTCAGGTTGCTTGGCTTTTGAGATTTCCAATTGGACCCTGTCAGGTCACAGCAGCTCATATACGAGCCAGGTTCAAGTATCAACTTCAAGACCCCATGAAATCAAAATAGGACATTTGTAGATTTCAGTCTATGTCTGTAAGTTTTTAAGCCTTTTATATGCTAGTGTACTCATAAAATTTGAAATAACCCAACCTTCCAGATATACACATATAAAAATGTTACCCCCTAACAATAACATATTTATTCACCCTCATGATGTATCAAACCCATTTGACTTTCTTTCTTCCACTCAATACCAAAGGAGATGTTTGGAAGAATTTTAGGCACTGACATTCTCGGTAACCATTAAATTTTATTGCATCTTTTTTCCTTACAAGTGAATGGTGACTGAGGCTGTCTAACATCTCCTTACATGTTCTAAGGAAGAAAGAATATCATACAGATATGAAACACGAGGCTGAGTAAATGATGACATAATGATCATTTTTGGGTGAACAATCCCTTTCAAGGGACTTTGGAAGATTACAGCATGAAAAAACAGCTGTACGAGGTTTGGAGAAAAAAGATTATCACTATGATGGATGGTGCGAGATCACAGTGTATTTGTTTCTAGAATGCATTTCAAGAACTGCATTATTGAAGGAGAGTGTGGATCCACTCATCATGGTATAATCAGCGTGTGCTGGTGGACAGGCCCAGACATCATAGAAGACTTAACCCAAGCTAAATTTACCCTGAGAGTAAACAACTATAGGGCTCTTTCTGTAGATGGAGTGAGCAAGCCGAGGAGGCAGTGATGAGTGTGAATTGAGTCTCCTGTCACAGAGACAGGTGAATGTGTTGTGGCAAACATCTCCACGCACAAGCACGGACACCAATGCTTAGGTGGAATGGAGTGAGTGAAAAACTAATTTGCAAGAGGCAGGGCTGGATATGTGCCATCGACGGTGGCTGTGGAGCACAGTGGCCGTGGAGATGTCACCAGGACCCTGACTGTACCTGAATAATGAGCTGTCATGGGGAACAATCTGCCAAACAGAAAGTTAGCTTTCACCCCATGTCCATAATATGGAACATGGGGCGTGCATTCACTTTTGCCTAAACCTGTAACAAATACTTTAATTTTTTTATGTTAATATACTTTCTCTTGTCCCAGTTTAATGTGCATACACAACTATAAGTAAAGGCCAAAGTAAACTTCGAGTTTCCACAGTATTTCTGTGTAAAGCATAGTTTTCCTAGACACGCAGGGAGTCCATGCCTGTGTGCATTATCAGCACATGTGGCTGGTGTTAAAATACTATCACAAAGCAGTCTTTCTGCGCATGTGTCAAATGCAAACATTTAAATTAAATCACTTAGCAGACGCTTTTATCCAAAGTAAATTACAAATGAAAGGCTAAGCGCTCAACCGTGCGCGAGATAGAACGCCATGCGGGAAAACAAAGTATACCCTAGCCATAAGGCATTTGTAAACACTGGTGCTTTCAAAACATTGCTCTGTTTGTTTGCGTGGTGCAAAATTTCAGCTTCTGGCTCAAGCAATGGCGAGTTTGGGGCGGAACTACTGGTTTACTCAAACAATGAAAATGGGGGGAGGTAAGAGTGATAGGTAAACCTATTTGGAAACTATTGTTAATCATGCGTGCAAAGGCAAGCATCGCTATTACTTTTGCTCGAATTTAGGGTTCGAAATTTAAACAAATGTAACTTGTAGACATGAATGATAACTCCAATTGTGCGACTTATTGACGTGCTATTACTTTTCTAAGACACTGGACTTACTGTAGAAATTTCGTCTGGTAATAAATAATACATCTTGAAACAGTAACCAATCTCCTAGCAAGCACCCAAAACACCCTAGCAACCACATAGTAATGTACTAAACACCACCCAGGACACCCTAGTAACTGAATAGCAATGCCATGGCAACCACCCAGCATTGGGTGAAAATGTAAAAATCTAATTAATTTCATTTGGTGCCACAAGTGCAACATAAATTACACATCTCAACTTTAATACTAATGCAGCCTTTCATTAACACCCACCTGTATCTAGATCCAACCATTATTAATCAAGCATCTCTTTGAAAACATGCTTCCCTTATCTTCAGAGCTGGATCACTATTATGATGTGTTCAAGCAGTATATCCCTGTGCTACTTAGCCTCGGGGTAAACTCTGAGACTTGCTTTAATATTGACTGAAATGTCTTTTCAGAGAGATCATAACTCATGGCTGCAGCAACTGTAATGTGCTCGGATGAATGTCAGCTTTGACATTAAAACAGCACCGTAAAAAACACAGATGTAATGCCTCAAGATGTGAGAACTACGAAGAGGGTGAGAAGGTGCATATGTGTCCAACTTTATCAACACCTGGAGTTACAGCAAGTATCCAAGAGAAGTGAGACATACTTCCCCAGTGAAGCAACACAGTTTCAGCCATCAATAACGGGAAAACAAATTCATTCTTGCATTAAGCAGCTTCCCATGATACCCTCAGTTTAAAGCTTTAGCAGCCCCACTCATCTGTAGAGCACAATAACCTTATGTTTGCAACACAATTTGACGGTTTCAGCCTCAATAGCTACTTAAAGCAGTAACCCTTGTTGAGTGTATGTGTATTTCATGAACAGATCTTAGAACAACTAGTCGACTAATCAATTGAATCACCTGATCACGATCAGTCATGTTTCTTAGGCGGCATTAACATAAGACATGCTCTTGCATTTTAAAACAGCTAGCTGAAGGCCACATCTACACTAATCTGTTTTCATCAACTAATGTCATTTTTTCCAGAGTTTGCAGTAATGGAGAGCATTTTCAAAACACTCAGTTGCAAATCTTGTGTTCGTTGAAGACCAGAAGTGCTGCTGCATTCTGGATCATTTGCAGATTCCTAACTGCGCATGCAAGAAGGCCTGCTAAAAGAGCATTACAGTAATCCAGTCTAGATATGACACAGGGTATGGTTCTGGGAGATAATGTCTCTCCTCGACGGCTAGCCTTGGGTGATGCCGGACAGGAGGGACCTTCTGTCTCAGGTGCAGGGGACAATATTTCATCCCCGCCCGAGCTGTGGAACCTTCTTGTTTGGCCCCTGAAAGGTACAAACTGAGGGACACACTGGGCTTTCACCTGAAGTTATCGAGACCATTCTAAGTGCTAGGGCTCCCTCTACTAGAAGAAGTTATGCAAATAAATGGGGTGTCTTTGAAAGATGGTGCAGTGCACATAATGCAGATCCAGTTAACTGCTTGATTGCTTCAGTTCTGGACTTTCTGCAGGAAAAATTATCAGCAGGCACATGCTACGCCACTCTCGGTTTTTATGTGGCCACTCTATCGGCTTGCCATGCCTTGATTGACGGGATGCTGTTGGGGAAACATCCCCTGCTTGCTCACTTCATTCGTGGAGCCATGCGATTGAGACCTCCACCAGGATCCCTTCATGGGACTTAACAATAGTCCTTGAGGGTCTGGTTGAGATCCCCTTTGAACCTCTATAATCAGCGTCTGATAAACTTCTGACTCTCAAGATGGTTTTTCTTATGGCAATTATTCTCTAAAAAGAATTGGGGATCTGCAGGCTCTGGCTGTCTTGCCATCCTGCTTAGATTTTGCCCAAGGAATGGCTAAAGCAATATTGCACCCTCATCCTGACTACCTGCCTAAGGTTCCTTTCTCGTCCGTACATCCGGTCACTCTTGAAGCCTTCTGCTCCCCGACGTTTACAACGTCAGAGCAGGAAAGACTTCACAGACTGTGTCCAGTCCGTGCCATTCAGACTTATATCCACCGCACTAGCCAGAGGTGCAAGTCAGGGCAACTATTCATTTGTCATGGGGGCAGTAACAAAGGGGCGTCCGCCACCAAACAAACTATGTCACATTGGGTGAGGGACGCTATTGCCCTGGCCTACGAGGCACGGTCAAGCTTCGCCAGTAGGTATCAGGGCTCACTCTACCGGAAGGGTTGTCTCCTCTAAAGCTTTGGCCAGAGGTGTCCCTCTGCAACATGTTTATAATGTGGCAGGCTGGTCCTTTCCGCATACATTCATAAGATTTTATAGTTTGCATGTTCATGCCACTCCGGGCTCTTATGTCCTTGAGTCTACATCACTAGCTCATGTCTGAGACCTCTCGAGCTCTTGTAAGCACAACTACACAACCGTAAGGGGTCGGGACACCCACAGTGCGGCGGCGTGGGTATTCTCGCTCCCAAAGCACTAAATCAGCGCAGCATTAAAGTGTAGCTTTTTGATAGGGAATGACTCTGGATACTTAACTGTAACCCCTGTTCCCTGATAAAAGCGGAACGAGATGCTGTGCTTCATTGCCACACTGAGGATGCCCCAGGACTGCTCTTCAGACAAAATACCTGACGATGCACCTGTGACATATCTATTTATAGCCCTGCTACAGGTGCATCCTGATGATGTCACCAGCAGAGGATATAAATTCTAGTCAATTTCATTGATGTATTGCACACATATTCACAACTGGTCACTCCTAAAGACATTTCCAAAGCACTAAATCAGCGCAGCATCTCGTTCCGCTTTTATCAGAGAACAGGGGTTACAATTAAGTAACCCGAGATGTTTTTGAGATGTGGCTGGTGAAATTGAGTTTGTAATATATAGAGTATATATGGATATGTATATAAGAAAAAAAACTCTATTAACTAGTCAACACCATTAATAGATGATTAGCCACCACCATTGTGACCCTTCCCTAATAGATTTATACCTACTCTGTGCTGTGGTTATTCATAAGTAGATTTCATCAGCCAAGTCAGGCTTAAGATGAAGAGAAGTAAATGTATAAAAAAAGAGAGAGTGAGTAAAAAGAGTGCTCCCGGCAATCACAGTAATTCCAGACGTGCTCTGCACACATATGATCAATCCTGCTATTGATCAATCGCCCTGGCCTAATGTTCCACTGCACTGCTGCCAATCCAGTTCTGAGTTTCACTACACTGCAAGCCTGAAATAAGCTCCACACACACTTTACTTCTTTCTCTGATTGACTGAGTCTACAAACAGCTTGAGTCATACAAATACACATACACTGTTTATCCACTGGAGTTCAATATTATCAGAGCCCCCATGCTCCCCAGCTCATCTTTTGAATAGGACACTGATCTCCTTCACTCTTTCTGTCTCTCCTCTTACCCCGGCCAAAAGCCAACAGCTCTTTTCATCAAACCCTTCCAGGGGTCCCTACCTTTTTTTTTTAATCCCCATGACCTAAATTATTCAGCACTCACAAGCACCCTATGAGATTTTTAAGTTATATGCATAAATTAACACACACATACTGTATATATAAAGTACACACAAAAACATAATTAAACATGCATTTATATGGAAGAATGTTGAGAACATTCCAAAGATCATCTTGTGATCTTCATGGGTTGCAAGGTCATACATTTGCTGAGTGACCTAGAAATATTGTGGATACTTAAATATTTTATAACTTTAATATATCATAACTCTTCAATGTGGAATTTTGAACAGCACTGTAAATATATTCCTTTTATAAAGACAGAAAAAAAAAAATATGTCTAAGAAGAATTTCTGAATAGGCTGTATTCACAAACAGTAGACAAAGTTAATTTAATAGTGCTCTTTAGACGTTTCACTTAAACAAAAAACACATATTATGTTTCTCAAATTGAATTGAATTTAAATTTGCCATTAAGGACTTTCTCCATTATATACTGGTAACCGTGAGCCCCAATTTGTTATATGTGTATGTGCACATGTTAGGAAATGGATTAATGTATTAATGTGGACATAGACCTGCATATTTAGAAATCAGACACTACAGAATGCAATAGTTTTTGTGTCACAAAAACACGTTTAATTCGGCTCAGGAATTTATATCACAATCTTCACAATCATTAACCCCAGCAGTTCCATCACGAACCCCCTGGTTAGAAAGCCCTGCCCTATTTGATCCAGAGTCAAACCTTTCTTCTCTCCATCAGCCCTTACAGTTCAGCTCCCATCTCAGCCCCTCTGCCCATTATCCATCCGTTATCTGTGCACACTGATTCCAGTTGAGTGAGAGAGATATGACCCCCGATAGCCACACTGTCAATTTCATTAGCACAAAAGCGGGGAGGCTACTGCCCATTAAAGCCCTGCCGTGCAACCAGTGTGGATTAGTGCCAACCAGAACTTGGACTGCATTAACACACCAGGATAGTGATTTTCAATACGTTTGTGAATGGAGACTAGAGTTCACAGTTAAGCCGGAGCTTCTCATTCCTCAGGACTGATCATTACCTATTTGACAGCATATGAGGTGGCTAATTAGAGCTCTTTGAAGGCTTTGTACAGCGTGTTCCACCAGCTTGCGTAATGCTAACCAGGCCCACAGCCACGCTGCCCAATTAATATCAAGCTTCATTTCACATATTACTTATCATTCATGGAATAAAATAGATTGAAATATAAAAGATGAACAGTGTAGCAAACATTCTCGACTGGCAGCCTCGCCTCCCAATCTCTGATGATTTATCAACACCAAGATTCTTGAATATGGAAATAAAAACGCGGGGAAATGTTTTAGGCATGCATCAAAAAATGTGTGAGCAAATGGAGGTGAGTTTATTTGTGTCAGTTCTTATTATCTCTGAAAACATAATTCAAACATCTCATTACGAGAACATGACCATGACAACTTTGCGGTCACGGTTTTCCTCCTTCCGCGGGAAAGCGATCCAGCTACCCCCCACGCTGCGCGTATGAGGCCGGCTCGGCTGGCTCTGGAGGCGATTTGGGGACTACAATGGCCACGGTCTCGCTGGGAATAAGACCCAGCCTTATTGTTGTTGTGTCTGGTATGTGCTTTACGCATCTATTTGGATAACACACAGAGCTCTAGATGCTCTGAGCAGCTCTTTGTCTGCTTTGGCGGGCAGCAGAAAGGGAATGCTGTCTCAAAACAGAGGCTTACCCACAGGATTGTGAACGCCATCGTACAAAGGGGTGGCTGTGCACACCCCTTTGGGTATACGAGCACACTCTACAAGGAGTCTGCATCCTCGTGGGCACTGGCCAATGGCATCTCTCTAGCAGTCATCTGCATGGCAGCGGGCTTGGCAACACCCAATATCTTTGAGACTTTATGGTCTCCTTGTTGAGCCGGTCTCGTCCCGTGCGTTTTCAGGTACGAACAGGTTAGGTTACGGGACAGCTGGCTGGATATATCACTTACATACAGCGCCCTTTCCCTCCATGTGTTTTCTTTCCCATGCAAGTTCACAAGCCCGTGCACCCTGGATGTTTTCCTCCCTAGCCCCGTGGCTCGCGAATTCGCCGGAGGAATTTGCAGACAGATCCAGTGCGTGTGCTATTTTGCCCTGTACTGGGTTAGGTGCTCCACAGGAGCCGGTTACTTCTGTAGCCCACTGTGATGTATTTTTCACGGTATGGTCTCTCATGCTAGTTACAACACAAAGTCGAGTGAGTGACAGAAGAGGTATGTCTCGGTTACTGTTGTAACCTCTGTTCCCTGATGGAGGGAACAAGACTTTGTTTCCCTCTTGCCACAACTTTGTACTACAACATGTAATGTTCGGGACCCTGTCTCAGCTCCTCAGCACAAAACCTGAATGAGTGGTTGCAGCCAGCTACTTTTATACCCATATGTCTGGTGGAGTGGCATGTAAATTCCACTAGCCAATTCTCATTGGCCTTTTCTCAAATATCAGATGTGTTTGGGGCTCCCAAGAGCGACCCCTAGTGTCATTACATCGATACAAAGTCTCATTCCATCCATCAGGGAACGGAGGTTACTACAGTAACCGAGACATCTACCAGTGTTGTGTCGTAATGGCAACAAAGTTGCAATACTGGATTTAACGTTACACTGATAAGGTTAGTAAACTATTTTATCACACCAAATCATGTTAACACGTATAATGTTTAGATCTTGCAGCTATACTTTAGGAATAATGTGTATCTTATCATTTATGGACTGGGCTATAGAAAACAGAATGGGGATAGGGGCTATATTTGAGAACATTTTAATATTTTTTAGGTCAAATTTGATTCATAGATGTACATAAAACGATTTAAAGCAGCATAACATCCGGAAAATCTGGAGGTCAAAGGTCACAACTGGTTTTTCCCAAATGGGTCAAAATTGACTTGTTAAGACAATGGAAGGAACAATTTGTTTTACATTTTTATTTAAATTAAACAATTACATACAAAAATAAATTAAATTTTTTATTTTGTATGTTTTGATGGTCTTGACAAAGTCACAACGTTTGGTTCCAGTACCAAAAACTATGGGAATTTTATGTATTCTTTACCTGCCCAAGTAAAAAATGACCCTAAGACAATAGGAGGGTTAACAAACAAGACACGAGTTCGAAATATTTTTTGTGGTAATCAGCATTGTCAAAAAAAAACAATATTTGTACTTTTATTGATTGCTGTTGTTTTGAACCTGGAACATACAGCTCCAGTCCAGGAGTGCAACTGTTCTGCAGTTTAGCTCCAACTCTAATCAATCAAACCTGACTCAGCTAATCAATGTCTTAAGGATTACTTGAAAATTACGGCAGTGCTTTATTCAGATTTGGAACTAAACCCTGCGGTATGGTGGTATGGTGGCAGAATAGCCCTGGGTCAGGGTGTAGGAAAGATAAGGAACAGACCTTAAACTTAAGTTTGGGTGTGTATAACTGGACTTACCACAGGGGCCTTTGCGCATCACCTTGATGAGTCTCTGTGTGTTGCATTGGGCCTTCTCCAGCTCACACTCATTGGAATAGGTGGAGGAATCTGATGCACAAACTGGTGCCACCACGGATGTACATACAATCTTCTTACACACACACTCTCCTTTAGAGGGGTCAGTCAGATCTCTCACACAAATCGCCCCAAATCCACACAATTTCCCTCGGCAACCTGCAGAGAGACAGAGAGATGAAATCTGAGGAAATTTAAGAAAGTTATAAACATATGACAAAAACAACGTTCAGTAAGGCAAAGCAACAATCAGTTAAAAATTATTTTTGTCCCTATTTGCACCTTGTAGAAACATGTATCTCAAATGCGTCCCCTTTAACCACTTGTAATCAGATTTTAATGGGAGGGTCTCTGTTATCATGACTACTACATATGTCACAATGTCAGTGTGTTACTTACTGCAGTGTTTCCCATTAATCACCTAGACTGTGGCGGCCCAGCACCATTTCATAATGAACCGATATTTTTACACTTCTCATAATAACACAAAAGATTTCTGTTTTGCAATGTTGGCTAACGACAGTCTCTTCGCTTACGTCAACTGACATATCTGGCTGCTTGTCATGAAAAACTATGTATAACGTGTGAACATTTTTATCTAGCTAGCTAACATTATCTAACGTTAACATTATTACCAGTGGCTCTGACAATGTAACTATTTTCAGCATCTGAGAAGCACGTTGGCTCATCATGTGACGTTAGGTTATTTGTAATGTTAACTAATCAAGTTGAAGTGACGCTACTGTTTTAACTCTGTCTCCTTTAACATGCTTTGTGGGTGTGACTTTTTTGCTGTGTTATCACCATTCATATCTATACAACCAATGTGTTTATGATTAAACGACCAGGACACAACCGGTGTCTGGAGTAAGACTGCAGTCATATGATGGCAAAAAAAGACCCTTGTAAAACAACTCAAGCAAACCAATGCTCAGTTAAAAACTCTTGACACAGAGTGAGTTGACTTAACACATGACCTTTGGAGCTCCTGTCTAAGTAGACGTACAGGATTACAGTTATTTTCTCATTCAGAATCAATGAAAGCACTGTCTCAATACAAGCGCTTTACTGGGAAGACCCGGTCTTTGATGAGTGATCTTAAAATGCAGCCCGTCTCTCTCTCTTTCTCGCTGTTTTCTTATCTCAGACCACCAGAACATGTCCATACTGTGGCGGCATGACCACTCAGTATGCTTCAGGATTTGTCTAGCGAGCTGTTCCTGATCACTGATTTCACTTCATACAAGTACACACATACACTTCTTTCTGACACTGACAGGTAAACTTCTATGTAACTCCTCTGAGACGGTCTCATTCTACCGCTCTCCTGTCTCACAAACACCATCAAAACAGACACACAATAGCACACTTCCAAAATTCCTTTGGGCAGGGTTGTCCAAGGCAACCCAGAGCCGCCGCAAGCTGACTGACAGCCATCAGGTGTACGCAGTGGGCTTTGTTATCAGACAGTGGCTACATACACAGAGTCAAACATGTGGAACGTGTGTGTGAGTGTGAGTGTGAGCAGAGAGCTGCATTTGGCCTCTGCTGTCAATCCGACATGCACACCTGCACAGTGTTCTCTGTAACAGTGCCTGTCACCTCTGCGCCTGTTTAAGATTCATAGCAGCGCTGATGCAGGCCAGCACTTTGTTGATTCTAAGTAAATCAGGTCAAAACCAACAACTTGAGGACATTGTTGTACAGACTCAGTGAAAGCCTCCTGATCTCCGTGGATTAGGGCTGTAAAGGGCAGCACTTCCTGGAGGCGCGCTCTTCAACTGCAAACAATGTCTAGAGACTAATTAAAGAGCCTGGTGTTATTACTCTTATCTTAGAAATTAACGACCAAAAATGAGAAGCAGTGTTTCAGTGCAAGCAGTGACGCAGCTGTGTCTGAAACCGAAGGCAGCTGCCTTGTAGTCTCGCTGCCTTAACAGTCAATGAGCACATTCGCATGTACAATCTTACACCTATTATGCGTAATAAGCAACAAAATGTGTGAGCTCATCTAAACGCCTTAATTTTTTTTACTTTATTAGGGTAAGATCTAGGGATGTACTGAAATTTGAAATAATGAATGGTAAGGTCATATACGGTTTAAGCAAAAAAATAATCACTACACGTTCATTTTTGCCATTATCCCGATTCGTATTGCATATAAACATATTTACCACCATTTTCATCAGCTTATCCAATGTGCACAAGTGTTGTTTGCAAGCCAAGAATAGCAGAGAATAACTTGATGATTTCAAATCTCATGTAAACAGGGTAGGGGAGTAATGGAATATGTGTAATGGTGTTATGTATTTAAAATACAAAATATAAGAAACTGCATTCAACTACATGTAGAGCGGAGGAGGGTGGGGCCGGCTGGAATGATGCACGCCCGGTCACCAATCGGACTGATGTACACTAGAGATACAATTTAAATAGTTGGTAGTCAGAATACAGTTACTTTCAAAAAAGTATTTTGATTAATGAAGAGATTACTTTGCATTTTATTGTCATTTGTTTCATTTTATATTTAGTCTATTAAAACAATGCTTTTAACAGTGGGTAAAGTGAAACACTTTCCTTATGATGTGTCACATTCCTATGAGCAGAAAGAGGGCACTCTCATACTGCTATGAGTGAAAAGGTGGACCTGACGCCACTGAGGATAATAGAAACCAAAAAGCGTTAGAAGTGTTCTGACAAAAGAAGTATAAATCCAATAATTAAATGACTACAAGACTATATGATTTGTCCATTTTTTATGCAGTTTGGGTATTTGTACAGGAATAAAGGATGCTTACATAACAAATACTAACAAATGTAGCCTGTTGCATCATATAGAAAGCTACAATTAATAAATGTTCTACCTCATTCTATAAACAGAATCAACAAACAATCAGAAGATGATGTTGTTGTTTACACTGTGTGGGGTTTTGAAGTAAGTTTGGAGCTTTAGAAATAGTTCTTTGTGTAAATTGCCATGAAAACATTTAGCATTATGTCAAGTTAAAATGGTATTTCTAGCCATTAGAGTCACCTGTTACCAGTTGCGATTCTATTTTAGAATTAATTATATCAACAACATCCACATTAGATCTTTTTTCTCTCTAGTAAGACCTTTGATTTTAGTGCACAGATGCTCTGCAAAATGATTACTCTTATATTGTTTTTCCTGTAAAAAAATCTAATAAATCCTTAAAATAAATTTACTTGAGAAGCTACTCTGCATACATTTATTTATGCAGAGGCTTTTTATATAAGTGTAATTTTATTTTATTCCTATACGGTGCTTACTGTGCTGAAGAAGTAATCCAAAGTACTTAGAATACATTACTGACAATGATTAATCAAACGAAATATGATACAAATTACATTTTACAGCATGTATTTTGTAATCTGTAGTGGAATACATTTTAAAAGTAACCCTTCCAACCCTGCATGTAAACATTGTTTTCTTGCATTGTCAAATTTTTAATAAGTTCATTTTTGGTAGTTATCAGTTTATTGGGGTGTATGTTAATGCACTCATTGACTTAAGATAATGTTTTAATGAAGACATCTAGATCTAATGATCGAATAATAGAAAAAAGCTTTAGACACACACACACACACACACACACACACAAACACACACATTTAAATAAATGAAAAAAGTTAAAGAAAATTATAAATGATTTAATATAACAATTTTAAATTGAACACTTCACAGTTTATAAATAATTATCATTATTAGTTTTATTAGTTTAATAATCTAATAACTCCACAGGCATTTTTTTTCGACCAACCATCAAACCTGTACGTACAGGATTGTGGGATATCACAGGCAGGGTCTTACGCAAACATTAGATTTGGAAATGTCATGATGCCGTCCTACCTCCGTGTACTACCCGAGAAGAATTTTTCAGGTTTTAAAAACAGCCTGTCATACGCCCTCCGTTTCCCATAATCCCGTAACAATGTCTGCTGACTCAGACTGTATGCCGAGAAGTCACGCATTTAAACTGTGTGCCTGTCGAGCGTTATTAAATCTAGATGTAATTATGGTAGGTCACTTGAATCTAGGGTCAGTCACTGAATGACCAGGGACTCTTAGCCTTACGGTAAACACACTATACTCCAGCACAAAGTTGTGCTAAATAAGCCAGCTAAATAAAGAGTGTGAGCGTGACAGGTCCTGAGTGCATATGCCTCAATGCATATTCATGTCTGTATACTGCATTTGCATGCGAAACATCAATTACTTAATGCTTTCTAAAGGGGGAAGGGGGAGTTGAACCTCTTTTCTCCCCCAAGTCCATTCCATTACTTTCATCTTTTCCATTGCTGAGAATATAAAATGAAGAGAAAGAGAATGGGAAAGAGTGATTCTCTGCACACTAAATGCATGCTTTCAACAACATGCAAATCTCAAATGAGAAAGACCACACACATTTGTCCATCCAAATGTCTAGTTTATCAGTCATTTATTCATTTTGCATTCCACATGACTTCACGTCAAGTATACAACTCTCGCTCCAACACCTGGGATTTTGATGCAATTCACACTGAGAAGAATGAAAGTGACAAATCCCTTTTTGTTTTTCACAGAAGAAAGTCAGTCATATGGATTTGGGAAGATATGAAGGTGTATAAATGTTGACAAAATTCTCTGTGAACTGTCCCTTTAAGAATTCTTTTAGTTACAGCACAAATATTCAATACAGATTTTAGAAATCATTTGCAGTCCTTCAGGACAATTTACTGATTAAATATGCATTAGGTGTTCAGGTTTTCATAACTTGAGTCATGTATAAGTGTGAGCGGGTCTTCCTGCACACCTCTTCCGTGATCTCATTCTATGCATTTTGAGCTTCACACTTATTTCCCAGCCATGTGGTGCCACTGCCATGAGCGCTAGAAACATGTTGCCATGACAACACCCCAAGAATCAATGAGGAAAAGACGTTGTTGGTTTTACAATGTGCCGCTTCCGCACAGACAGGTGTTAGTTAACTCACACAGATGGAAGCTGATTCAGATTACGTATACAGTATATGTACACTGCATACACAAGGTATTTTTACAAACTAAATTACGCAATTTAAATTTACTTATAATAAAATATAATCATACGATTTAAAATACACGAGGTGAAGTCACTGTCAGCTAAGGGGATTTGCTACATAGAGTGGTGCTCAAAAGACAACTTGTGAAAATGGATCTACTTTGCATTTGGAATAATGTATACAGTTATGAAAATTAACATTTCCAGAATGTCTTAGGATTTGGTATGTTACCATTTTGCTTTCATGACAGCATGCTTTTGAACTGACGTGCAAAACCTGATTAGCCATGTTGTTACCCCAGCATGATTTGAGAATGTTCCAAAGAGCAGCTTGTGCACTTCAATGGAAGCAAGGGCCTGTGGTACAAAGGAGTTAACATGGTCACAACATGTGAAAAATGTACATTGGATTAGTGACCTAGAAATTTATTTTACATCAAAAAGTTTCTTTGCTTTACATTTTTCAAAATCCTAAAACCCTGTTTATTTCCAGGTTTAAATTTGATTTTGAATCCCAGATTTTCAATGTGGACTCACTGTAAATGACTAAGAAATAACAGCCTGTTGTGTCATCGAGAACACTTGCGTTTCATGGGAGATGTCCATTCTCAGAGATGTGAATCAAAAAATCTCATTTATAGCAAGACCGCCAGGGACACATGTGATACTTCTGTTCTATGTATGAGTAATGGAGAAACACTCAGAAGAGCACACCATTGACTCACGGCAAGCAGGAAAACACAACATCGGCTTTGCTCTATACATAACTGTAATAACACCACAGAAACAGACAGCGAGAGAGAGAGAGAGAGAGAGAGAGAGAGAGAGAGACAGAGACATGTGTCAAATAGAATAAGCAGACTCCAGTATAACAGGTTGTACATAAATCCCTGAAGTTTCCTATACTGATCTCTCAGTGTTTACTGTCTGATAAAGTTATCAACTACTCTGCGTTCTGGACTAAGTTTAACACTGCAGTGCAAACACACACACAGTATATACAGTATCTGAGGCATGTTATGTCTAATGCTGAAACTCCAGGGAAGTAACCAATCTAAATTCCTCAGCCAGCTCTCTGATCTCCTCTCCCTTCATGTTCTCTCCACATTCTCCTTCATGCTTCTATTTCATTAAAGATAGACTACCTTGACCCTCTATTTTTTAGAGATAATCACACTTTTCTACTTATCTGTTACTGGTTCTGTAATATCAGGTCTTCCAACCCGGTTCCATGACGTAATAGTCATACGAAATTGGGGTTGGGGGGGTGATGTATGAGTTGGCTCATAAAAAAAGAATAAAAAAAAAAACAATCCCACAGAGAAAATAAATTAGCCAACAAACAATGTCATTATGATTTTTCATAAGTTTAACCCCTAACCCAAACCATAAAGTATAACCCCTTTGTCTGTCTGGGTTTTTGTCTGACAGGACTGTGGTCTTATCGTCCCATGTCTGTCTTTTGTTATATTGTCTGTTTTTTTTGTGGGTGCACAGTTTCGGTTGAATTCCTTGCCATGCGCTCTTCAGTCTGTCTTGTTTCATGTCTAGAGTATGGTGTCTAGGTCCTGACTTCCTGTCTGATTTGGTCAGTGTCAGGATCCCGACACTAATGCTCCATGTCTGTCTGTTATTGATGTGGGTGCATCGCGCTTATGTCATCTTGGCTGCATCCACTCGCGTCAATAATTTATGTTTCTCTCTCGTGAACACGGTTGCACCCAGGTCGCAAGCTATCTTCATGTTATGCTGAGGTCACTTCGGTCTAAGGTGTCAGGCGTGTGTGGCCGAACTCTCGTGTCCCGTCTTATTTTTGTCACCTGTTGCTTGCATCACGTGGCCCTCGCCACGTGATGTACCCTCAGGTTTCGTTTAATGTGAGAATGCATGGACGTATATTGCCTCATTGTCTTGGTGATGTGCTCATGCCATTTTGGTGTTTTGTTGTCTTGTGAGATCACGTGGCTTTGTTTTGTTTCTGTATCACCACATGTCTCTCTGTCTTACGTAATACCCCACCTTCTTGTTTGCTTATTATTAGTTAATTTGCCTAACCTGTCCCATGTTAACCCATTTAATTTCTCTCCCTATTTTAGTCTCCACATGTTTGCTGTCCAGTGCCAGGTCATCTTGTTCCCAGTCTTGTTTGTATTCCAGTCGGTCAAGACGGTTGGTCCTGTTTTTGTATATCCGTCCTGGTTCATCCCAACCCGGTCTGGTCGGTCCTTTTCCTCGCTGCATTCTGCTCCAGCCCTGGATTACCTTTTTCCCCTACAGGGTTGTTTATGTTTGTTTTCCACCTTGTGAGAGTTTTGGTTGAGTTTTTTTCCCTTTATATGGTATTTAATAAATTCCCTTTTATTTCTTCAGCTCTGCACCTGGGTCCTGTCTCTGCTTTCTATGACACATCTTTTGAAAAATGATATGCTCATTTTACAGACCCACCAACATTTACACACTTATCCTAATGCAGTGGCGGCTGCTGGTCTTTCAAAGAGGGGAAGCTCATTTTCGGCCTACATTATAAACTTATTTACACTATTTTTTTTGCACTAAATCAATCTTAGGTGTTGATCTGCCCTGCTGTTTAATTCTAATTTTTTCCTCGTAAGGAAGACTTTCAAATGGCTTCGCCAAAATCAGGTCGACAATATTAGCACCGTCTGCCATCGTGCGCAGTTTCACCCGTACGACGCTAGCCTAGCCTACTGTATGAATGAATGAATGAACGAACGAACGAACGCTCTAAAACAAAATATATTAAACTTGGTAAAACTGAAACAAGGAATGTGGTGTATAATTGTGTGAAATGTATTATGCAAATTGACTAGCAAATATAAAGAAATAGGTTGCAGCAGTTTGTCTTTCGACTACACTTGCGAAATAGCTTCAGTAACTTCTTATAGTACAGATTCGATGTCAATCAAAAGGAGATGCAGTCTTTCGACAGATCCTCCAATCATCACGCGGAAGCCCGGAGTCCGGGCCAGCCCACTCCTCATTCACCCCCAGAGACGCTGAGCGTCCGTGGGCGGACATAATCGCAGCATTTATCCAATGACCGTCTATTTTCGAGCACTGAAAAAACTGTTCAGAGCAGCCCCATTGAAGTCAATGGACGCCGGCTTCAACAGGGAAATGCACTGACGCTCACGGGAATGTATGAGAAGTAAATCGAGTCAGCCGACCTGCTATATGTAATGTAGCTGATTCTGAACGAACTCGTCTTCGAGATGAACGTTTTCTAACGCATTTTTAGTCAATAAATTGTTTACACAATAGTACATATTTGACCATTATTTTTTTGACATTATAGGGGAAGCTGAGCTTCCCTTGCAGTCTTAAAGAAATCCCCACTGTCCTAATGTGATTAGCTTCTGCTGAAGCTCACCTGATAGAGTATTGTACAATTGACTCGGAGGACAAAAGCTCGAGCACAGCCAAGCATGTAAGCTGACACGTGAGATGAAAGCATCATAGAAGTGACACGAAATGAGTTGGTTGATTAAGAAAATGTGCTTTTCCTGTATCATTTGCAATTTCTGGTTTAGGACAAGAATGTCTGTTTTGTAGACCTCTCTTTTGCATTTGTAACACTATCGGTTAGGTTTAGGTTAAAATTTTAGGTTAGGGTGGTACGTTTTATTCATTTAAACCTCCATCTAATATTCACCTTAAATTTCACTCACCTTTGGCACCCCCCACTGGACATTTCACTAGGAAATTACAGCGAAATGTGTAATGAAGCACATAATTTAGTTTTGCAAAAATGTTGCCGCTGTCACGTAATGTTCAAGAAATCAGGATGGATTAAACATTTCAGATCACTAAAAAAATGCAAAAAAGGCAGAAAAAATACTACTTTTATTACTACTACTAATAAACGTTACATTTATTTAATAACATGTATAATTATTATTATTGATTATAATAATCACAAATGTATTAACACAATAGAATATACAATATAACATTATACTAATATCTATACTAATATTAATATATACAATAAAACATTTATTTATATAATTAATATTTATATTATTATTACTGTTATCGTGTTATATACATTTTATAAAATTGTATGAATTATATCAATATCATAAAATAATATAAATTATACAAAATATTCGTATTGCATATTGCATTAGTTCTATTGTTGTAGCCTAAAGAATATTTAGTTACCGTGTCAAAAAACTGAAATAAAACTATAAAAACTCAGTTCCATAAATTGGTTATCGGACACTAAAATATAAAACTAATCTGTAATGGAATTGGTTGCTAAAAAAATATATATATATATATATATATATATATATATATATATATATATATATATATATATATATACCATCTATACTTTTCATTCTATTTATTTAAAAAGTAAAAAAAAAAAAAAAAAGCTGGTAGGGAAAAAAGAAAAACATAAAAGCAGATAGTACAGTGAGTGAGGGTAGGTCATGCCAAAGGAACACTCCATCCAACACTCACAATTTGCACATAAATACCCAGTCAATTCCTATTTCTCTTCCTGCTTTTTCCAATCAGCTTTAGGTCTTGACCTGGCTTGATGAGGCCTGGAACCTCGCTGCACTTTGGCCATTCAAAATTAACTTTTTTTGACAATTTTTATATATTTATTTAAAGCTATATATAAAGTTATAATGGTAGATGATTCATTTTTCTTTTAAAAAAATTATATATATATATATATATATATATATATATATATATATATATATATATATATATATATATATATATATATATATATATTAAATGTTTTTAAAGAAAATGAATCATCTACCATCTACCAATATTTGCCCCCAATGCCCTCAGAATTAAAAATGGAGACCCGAAAGCAGGCCCTATTCTGTCACAAATCAATCTCCGAGACAGAAAAGAAGCCGAGCTATAAAATGATTACAACTTCCAGAAATATACAGAACATAAATAAGTCACCAGTGCCTGGCAGCGATGCTACCAAAGATTCCATTATTTACGTTGTATCGGAGTGTTGAGGAGGAGTCTCTCTCTCTCTCTCACTCCATCTAAACATGCTTCCCTCTTCGTTTCCATTATATGTACACATATTGTCACTCCCAGAGCTCACTCTTATCTGCCCTGTAGTCCAACCACATCGTTGTGTGATTTTGTTTAACCAAATACCTTCATTTTCCTTTTTTTCCACCTCTCAGCCTTTTATTTACTTCCCATTTTCCTTTACTTCTATCTCTTTCTCTCTCTCATCAGCCTCCAGGATCTATTTTTCCCATCAAAGTTCAAAGATGAGATTGAAACAATATTAAAAAGAAGAAAATGACGAGTGAAAGTGTGAGTAAGAGGGAGAAGGATCAAGAAAATAAATTACGTAAATGTTTCCAGGAGGTCTGTCTTATGAAGTTAGATATTGCAGTATTGGTGAAGGGGGCGGGGACAGGAACTGTTCAATAATGGAGTGGGATGGGGGTCTGTGGCATCTCTTCTGGACTCAACCCAAGCCATAGCCAGATGGCTTCATGCTTACCAAAAGAGCTCCAATATCAGTCCTCAAATCGGCTAAATTACAGAATGCTGTATGTTTGCTGATACATGTAGCCTAAGTATATGATTACACAGTTTGTTTGTTTTTTTGCAATCATCATTAACTCTAATTCCTGGCATCTTATAATTAGGTCTTCAAAAAATGGTTTCCTATTTTAAAAAGCTTGATTCAATGTAACAGTCATCCCGATCCAAGTGCTTTCCAATTACTGTACATGCACAATAGGGCTTTAAATAAGGATTATTTTGATAATCAATTAATCTAACGATTATTAGAAGGATTATTTGACTATTCTGCGATTATTGAAATGATTAATCGTTAGCTCTTAACAGATTATTCAGCTTGTGTCTGACTTAAAAGGTTGTATTAAATGTGCTTACTAACAATAAAGAGGACAAAATCATCTTTTAAAAATACCTTTAAATGACATTCACTGAATTAAAAGGGAAAACAAAATATATTACAGTAATTAATTGTCTTTAATAGTCTTTAATTCAGTAAAGAAATTCACTGCAAAAAAAGTGTTTAAAAATTCTTAAAACAAGATAAATTTAATTGAGAAGCAACATTTAAGATATTTAGACTTGCTTTAAGAGAATGTATCTTAAATATAGTCTATTTTGTATATACGTGTATTTTTCACTTTGTTATAATTCTGCAAGTGCAGTAAAGACAAAATATACTTATATTCAAGATCTATTCTCTAAAAGCAAGTCTAAATATCTTATAAGTTGCTTCTCAGGTGAATGTATATATTTTTTAAAGGATTTTTAGATATTTTAAAATATTTGTATTTTTAATATTATATTCAACATTCTCAGATAACAATTTTTTCTTCTGCTGTATAGCTGCTAAAGAAAATGTACATTGTTTAAAATGAGCTTTAGATATTTTTATTGGAAAACAAGCCAAAACAAAATCAAATTGCAAAAGTATTTTGTTGTAGTGTATAATGGGGCGAAGACTCAGTGACATATATTATGATTCAATGAGTCACAAGCCATCTACTGTAGCTGCTGCAAGAGTGCGTGCTCGAGAGACGAGCATCCCCTCATGGAGTGTGCATCACCCGGGTGCAGTTTCAATCTCTTCCCCTTAGATCGGGACATTCGCGCAACTCATAGAAGAGGTGCTGACTGCACAGAGAAATGCCAGTTTCGGAGTTTGTAGTTAATTACATGATCTGCTTCTGTATTAATTTAATTTTAATGAAGCTATAATGAATTAAAACTGCATTTAAGATGTAACATCGGGGTGTTTCCTTTAAAAAGCTCCGACTCCACTCCGCTTCTGTATTTACTTATTTGTTATTTTTGTATAATTCCCTTGTACTTTGTGATGTACATCACCTGAAGCTGTTTGGAAAGTTTACAGCGCATCTGGACTGCGAGATGACTGTGTAATTCTTCCTCTCATCAGTCAGGCGCAAGCTGCAGTGCTGCTCTCGTGCGTCATCATTAGAGTTTCATATGATCTCGTGTTACGTTAAATGAGATCAAACAACTATTCGACAATGAAAATTTTGTCGCCAATGTTTTATCATGAACGTTGTCGATAACGTCGACTAATCGTTTCAGCCCTAATGCACAATCTTACATCGAATATGTACTGCATTAATAACCCGACAACTTGTATGGTCATGTAGACAATCAAAAATGAAAATTCGGTCATCAGTTACTCACCCTGATATTGTTCAAAACCATAAAATGTGATGTTAGGAAACTGTAGCTATACGTTAGTGTCAGTCACTATTCATTTTCATTGCATCTTTTCCAAAGAACATTTAGGATAGTTTTTATGACGCTGAAAATAAACCAGAACCAGTCTATGCTGAATTTACATTTCTGAAAAAAACCTTCTTGTCATCAGTGTATTTTAGATAAACAGAGCTGTGATATTACCACACCTGATGTCACGGTGGAGGTCAGCAGCTGTGGTCTGCTGTAATGGGCCAACAAGTGCCCATCTGTGCCAGCTGCCCAGCCAGACAAAGAGTTCTTAATCCCTGCCCAACCCTTCTCCATTTCTCGCAACACCCTGATCAATAACCTTGCTGCCGATCAATACCTCCACAAATCACTTCATTTTCTCGTTTTCTTTCTCCCTCACTTGCACTTACAGCTGGCCATGGCAGGAGGAGAGAAAGGCTGAGGAACAGAGCAGGCTGCCTCTGTAAAATGTGACCTGCCCTCCCAACCCAAGAAAAAGTAAGTGCAAAATAAATTCCATTAAAAGCCACCCACTATTTCAAAATGAGAGAGCTCATTTTAGCTGCTGTCATTGTTTTTTCCTATTTTATCCTTCTACTTCCTCTTATTTTGTTCTTAATAACTCTCGATCAGGCTATTTTCCAGATATCAAAGCACCATGTGCATCAATGTGCATCAATCAAACTCAACTTTGCATCTTCTACATAGTTTTCTACTTGGCAGAATGCAATACATGGAGCAGAATGTACACTTGTATCAATGGTCAAGAGTTTTAGCCCCTAAAAGTCTGTATGAAATAAATCAGCATCAAAGCTCCTTGCTGGCTTTTATGTTCTCTACTTTCTATTATTGCCCAGCAAGTTTTGTTATTATGTTGTTCTGCAGCTTATCTAACCTCAGAAGTATGTTTTCAACAACTGGAGAGCAGGGAGACATATATGTGTTTCCTTTTTGAGGCTGTTTGCTCTTAATTTCTCTATTATACGTGGTTCAAATTATTTAAAGAGATGTTTTCAAGACATTGTGCAGTCAGTACATTCTTAGGTCATTATTGATGTTAATATAAAATTTTAGATATATTAACTCTAAATGTCTCTGCTCTTAAAGGGACAGTTCACCCAAAAACGCTCAACACCAAAGCCTCAATCCCCAAACCAGGGATGTGCAAGAGTAATTGAGGACTCTGTCTGCACTGACTACTCAAGTATTGAAATCACTACTCGATATTACAAATGCATTTTCCTTTACGCATTTGAATGGGAGGGGAGAAGATATCATAGCATCTGTGCTTTTAAAGCAAAGCCAAATTAAGGTAATACTAGTCATTATTTTATTCCTGCTGTTGTTCTTGTTGGAGTCATGCAAAACCAATGGACGAGGAGCTTATCAGACTAGTGTGTGTGTGTGTTTGTGTGTGCATGAAATATCTTAACACAGCCAGAGCACATTTTATAAAAAGGCAACTTTCAGCACTTTCGCCACTAAGTTCGGATTCGCCACTTCGGTTGAGAGCAAGTATTTTTGCTGTTATATAAAAAATATTTTTGTTTTCCCTTTTTATTAATGCATATTGTTCAATAAATTTTTTTCCCAAAAGAAAAGCATTGTTTGTTGAAGACATCTTATTTAAAACAATTCTTTGTAACATTTGTGAATAAAACAAATTCTAAAATTCTAGTACATACCACGTGTTATTTTTAACGTGCATTTTAATTTACAAATAATCAAATACAAATTTTTTGTAGGTTAGAGTACTCTCCTATTTCAAAAACCATATGACTTTCTGTCTTCCATGGAATACAAAAGGAGATGTTAGGCAGAATGACAGCCTCAGTAACCATTCACTTTACTGTATGAAAAAACGCAATGCTATGAAAGTGAAGCGTGATTGAGGCTAATACCGTGCATAATACATCTCCTTTTGTATTCCACCAAAGACATACAAGTTTGGAACAACATGAGGGTGAGTAAATTATGTCAGAATTCTTTTGGGGGCAAACTCTCCCTTTAAGAAAAGCCAATGCGGCATTGAGAGCCACACAGGGGGGGAGAAAAACTTTAGAAACTGTCATGTACACCTCGTCACATCCCTCTTAAGCATTTTTGGCATGCGCTGACTGAATTCCATTCCTCTCTAATTTGCAGAATTCTTCTCTCCAAAAGCGGACCACATGATGAGGCCTAAATGCAGAGTGATTTATGGTGGTGAAACAGCTATGCCATTCATTTATACTCGCATCGATAAAGCTGTCTGTTCGTGTGGCTGAGGAATGCCTCTCAGTCAGCTGGAGTCACGGATATGGCTGAACCCCTCTCAGTGACAAAAAGGTGAGGAAAGGGACTGATCTGATGACACCAATCTCCAGAATGTACACCAGCCCCGGTGCTCACAAGATTCAAAGGGTTAATATAATTCTCCCTCACCTCTACCACTCGGCATGATCTCCCTATCACCGACCGTCCCCACACAACCGGTTTTATTAGGGCATCTGAGTGGGATTTGACAAAGAAGGGGGCTTTTGCTAATGATATCATTACAAAAGAACTGATTGCCTGTGATGGGAAAGAACCTATGATCAGGACGACTGTTAGCAAAGAAAAATAAGAGCGGGAATGACAAAATGGACCATTAGGCGAAGGACGGTGCATCATCGGCGCCAGATCGGAGTTCAGCTTCAAACACCAACCCAGCTCAGTCTTTGATGCTGAGAGTCCCAGCAGGACATATTAAACCCAATTACCATGGTGAAGAAACACTGCCACCCTTATAGTGTACGCTCCCTCAACCCAACCCTCAGCAAGCTTTTGGCAGGGTGTTACCACACTGTCCATGGCTCAGTAGCAGATGCGAATGAGGGTGCCTCAATTCCCTGACAGGTTTCCATCATGTAGGGAACAGATGGAGTCCTACACCCCCATCACACCAGTTACACTATCAAATCTCTCCCCTCTACTTGTGAGAGAATGACTGCGAGTATGAGAGAGGATAGAATGCTAACACCTGCCCCACCACAATATCACTTATATATGTATATATATATATATGAATTGTTATCACTGCACTCTCCTTTCCACCAATGGCTTGTGTATGTGGGCATGCTGGTGGGCATGTGGGCAATGGCATTCAGGTGGATGATGCAAATTGGTGGTGGTTAAGTAGATTCCCCAACTACTATGTAAAGCGCTTTGAGTGTCTACAAAAGTGCTATATAAATGTATGGAATTATTATTATCAATATAAGAGCCTGATCTCTTGAAAATTGTGTGACTGCGGCAATATTTTTCAAAATTACTGTATCCTATACTGGCTCTTAACATAGCACTTCTTAGGTGAAATGTCCACTGAGTGATGCAGCAAGCAAGTTAAATTTTCTCCCAAACAAGTGAGGTTTTAAAAGTTAATGTTTGAGGTTCATATCAACAAAACCTACCTTCCTACCGTTAACCAGGTAATCGATCCTGTCATAAAAAAACTGATGTTTTGAATGTTAATGCTGTACTTTATCAAGTTTTAAAAATCAACCAAACCCACCTCTCTACCCTAAACCTTGAACCTAACTGAAAAAAATAATTTAATTGCTGAAGCAACCCTGTTGTTTGTGGTGCTTCTATGACACTTTCAACTTACAGGCTTTTCAGGACTCACATAACAAGTGCAAATCTCTATCAGTATTACCATGTAATTTGATCACGCTGGCACAAGCTTCTAAATTGGGATGGGTAAAAATTAGAGATGGGTAAGAATTAGGGGTGGGTAAAAATTTTGATTTTCCGATGCATCTCGATCTTCATTTAAATGTTAATATTGATTCTTAAATCCCAAGATCGAATTTTTACTCTATATGCAACCCTCTACTATAATGAGAGTAAATTACTTGCATTTGCAACCACGTTTTTTCATGAGACTAAAATATATATATATTTGGCAACTGGCTCAATTTTTTTTTAGATTTCACTCACCTGTAATTCTGTGCTCATTTAGAGCTCATAAAAAATTTGCTGGTTTTCTTAAAGAGACAGTACCGTTTTTTTTAACATGTGTTCAATAAACAATTAAATAGTACAAATTATGCAATTAAACAATAAACATGTAACAAAAAATAATAACTGCAAATATAATATCATATTTATTTATTGAATACATGGATTTGTTCATTTTTAGAAAGCTAAAATGTGGCCAAAATGATGAAAAACTAATAATATATCATAAGAAAAATAGATATTTTTGTAATGTACATAGTTATAAGGGCCCCTGTATAATTAACAGCATTAGCTGGGAGAGAATTTCTTTCATATGTAAGCAAAGGGGACATTAAAAATTAGATATACCCAAATGAATCAATAACAAATCAAAATTAGAATTGAATCAAATGAAGAGCTTGTGAATTGGAATCAAGTCCGATTGGGAAATCTGTATCAATACACAGCCCTACTTGTAAATGTTGTTGGTTATGTGATGCAAATGTTAAAATGTATCGCTTTATAAGTCATGCACACTATTACTATAGTAGAATTGTTTTCATGTCATTAGATAGCATTGTGTGAGGAACAGGGCAAAAAGTACGTATTTATGAAGTAATTTATGAACAAGTTTTAGTTGCGATTTGTGTAAAAGGGAATTACTGTAATTGTCAAATCATTTTCACTTCAAGTGCCTTCAGGAAAGTGCAAAGATATGTAATAAGCCTTGTAAACATTATTTAGCTAAATTAAAGGTATAACTGGTTTAAAATCTGTTTCTATGAGACAAGGTTGTTTAAAAAAACCTCTTCCTGTGTTACTGATTTTCGCTAACATATGTGTGACCGATGAAAACCAAGACCATGAGTTCGCTCTTTACTGACACCCACAATAAAGTGAACACTACATAATTAACAGATGCCCTCATCCAGTGCCTTCCAAGCTGTCGGCCATGAGCGATGGAATAATCCTTTCCTTACACTCCCCTTGCACTCCTGAACTTGCAAAATAAATCAAAGGATGGCAGTGAAATGGAGTGGAATGGTGAAGGAGACCAGCTGAGGTCCAGAGCATTGCGTAAACATAACTGACTTTCACAACATCCCCCATGGAATATCTTCCAAAGACTGGTCAGAGGCAAAAAAGATTGACTGAAGTGTTTGGTGGTGGAATGGACAGGTTGAGATTGACAAGGTCTCATGGGTCTCGCTAGAATCAATGTTGGCTCTTCTAACAGGCAATGATGCTTTAAACCACCCAGTGTAATGTCAGCCCCTGGGCCCCTATCACTCACCCTACAAACAACCATTGCTTGCAAAGTGGGTTTTACATCACGAAAACCTGCCCTGCATTCACTGTTTAAAAAGGGGCAAGAGAGCTAAGAATGCCTGAGGATTTGCGCCAATCACGTAGTAGATCAAAACCAGTAGAAACAAATCTTGCACTGGGGGTGAAAGGAATGTCAAAGCTGTCATAGACTGCATTGTTCATTGTTATATAGTGCAAACAAGATGCAGCATCAGTGCCACCCCATTATACATTAGGAGCAATTGACTTTCTGAAGAGCTCAAACCCTAAACGGATTTAGTAAACGGTTTCAAGCATTAGAGTAATGGCATGTGCAGCCACTGGAACAGGTAACAGTCTCCCTGCATTCACCCTAATCCAGCCTAAACATTCAAACAAACTAAACTGGATTACAGGCCTAAGGAGATTTTGAAAGCTTCTCAAACAGGTGCGAGAGCTACAACTAGTAAAGAAAACAAATTTTCATATAATTTATACTTTATACAACAAGTAAAATTATGTCATAATTTCCTCACTATCATGTCATTCCAAACCTGTATGGGGCAGATTCACTTTTGCGTGTGGTATTTCAGCGCAAATACCAGCTTCTTTTTCACTAACAACGCGCAATCAGGTTTAGCGGGCACGATCAGCACTGAAATTGAACTGTGTCTTCAATATTTAAATGAAGTCATTGTCATTCTGCGCAAACACGCCTCATTTCTATGTAAATTAGGCTCATGAAATATAGCGTTTCATTCGCAAAACTCTCTTCAAAACAATTACGCAATTTACATAAAAATATATCAAATAAAAGAAGGCAGTAAAAATTATTTAATTTAGAAGAGATGTTTGTGAACATTTTCAACCAATCATTTCAGCAGCAATACAGAACCTGGCATATATACAGAAGCACGGTGTTGTCAAGCGCACATTCTGCATGTTTAAGAGATGATCCAGCTGTCTGGATCAAAGCAATGCTGTTCATTCCCAGCAGCGTTGGTCAAATATAGTGGTCTGCGGTATCCTCCGCTATATTGCGCTCAGAATCGGATCGCAAGATCATAATTGTTCGTTCAAATTGTGTTCAGCAGCGATTTTGCGGGTGCGTTTGCACCGTTGCCTGATCTGCATAATTTCTTTAGTGAATCGGGCAATAAATGAGAGCAATTAGCATGTGCTAATGTATTCTTAGTGAATCTGCCCCTATGACTTTCTTTCTTATGCGTAAAACAAAAGGATATGTTTTGATGAATATCGATGTCCCCTTTTTTTATCCAATTTATAGTGACTTACTTTAAAGCTTAATCAAGAACCCAATAGTCACAGAAGTAGTCCAAGGATCATATTCCAAGACTAGAAACAACCCAACTTTTATTTAATTTTTTGTGTAAATCTTGATGTCCGTAGCACGTTCATTAGCGCTATGAGAGAAGTTAGTTTTGTTCACATGGCTCATGTGTTCATGCGAGAACTTATTTTGTTTAGCACTAAAATCGTATTTAAACATCTTCTATTATATTCTGCATTAAAAATGAATGTCATACGGGATTGGAATGACACAAGAGTCAGTGAGTACATTTTAACAGAATTTTCATTTTTGGATGAACTATGTTAACTTCAACACAACACAAGATATGTTTACTTTCTCTCTCTCTTTTTTCTCTTATTCAGGACGACACCAGAGGAGCAATCAGACCAAGGGCCAAGAACCCAGGTCTTGACTTTGGACACAATTGGAAAGTAATTACACACAAAGAGCCAATTTTCAAAATGTCCCCCCTTCTCTCTGACTCTGGATCTCGGGTTCTTCTCTTTTGTTCTAGCCTGTGTGAAAAGTCTCCCCTCCCTTATTTGCAGCCTGTGTAGTGAAGGATGACAGATAGGATTGTGCTCTGTGTCACAAAACTGGATCTCTCCTCCATGCACCCCCCACCTCCCCCCTGACACGGTGAAGTAATTATGAAAAATTTAATATATCCCTAGTTGATTAGGGTGGCATATTAAGGGAAGTTACCAGTAGGGATAATGTCGCAGAGAATTAGGTACAAATAATATCCTTCGTGAGCAGTCCCACGTAAACAAGCTCCAGAGCAGAGGGAGTAAATGGCTTTTCAGGCAGCAAATGTCACATTTTGAGAATTTGAGGTGATCTGTATTAAGCGCACTTAAACTGAATGTATTACCCCTTTTTCACTGATTAATGAGACTTGCAGTCAGGTAACGTGAATGGCCATTCAGCAATTGCTTGGGATACATGCTATACTTGAAATAGATGAGAGGGGGCTGAATGCAGGGACCTCTCAAATTTTAGCACTTTGAATGATGAATGGCTCCTTGAAGCAGAGAAAGGAAACCAGGGAAATCAGTGGTTATCTAATAAATAATTTAAAAATTAACCATCATTCTAAAACTCTTGAAAGAATATCACTGTATATTATTGTACAGATGTAGAGTAGAGATGAATGCTGCAACAACGAATCAATAAAAATGATAATAAACTAATCATTAACAAATTTCATTATTGATAATGATATATTATTTATATTGTTAAATTCATATTTTTTAATTTGTATGTACACAATGTATAGCATACAATCATGAAAGTATATTAGAATATATTAATAATATTATTAAAAAAAAACTATTGTATTTCTAAATAAAATTCCACACAAACAAAAAAAATCTTATAAAAAAAAAAAACTGCAAATTAAATAAAAAAATAAAATGTGAAACTATTAATTTTTTTTTTAATTCAGTGGTTAGCACTGTCGCCTCATAGCAAGAAGGTCCTGGGCCCTTTCTGTGTGGAGATTGCATGTTCTCCCCATGTTTGCGTGGGTTTCCTCCTGGTGCTCTGGTTTCCCCCCACAAGTCCAAAAAACATGCAGGCTGAGTAAATTGGAGACTCTAAATTGCCCATATGTGTGTGAGTGAGAGTTGCCCAGCCACTGGGGGTTGCGTCAGGAAGGGCATCCGGCGTAAAAATTTGTGCCAAATAAAAAAAAAATATATATATATATATATGCAGACTATCACGAAGGAGACCCTGCACCTAC
The DNA here is from genome assembly GCF_025860055.1 of Xyrauchen texanus. Lineage (NCBI taxonomy): Eukaryota > Metazoa > Chordata > Actinopteri > Cypriniformes > Catostomidae > Xyrauchen > Xyrauchen texanus. The sequence goes on from NC_068300.1 coordinate 21,701,955, forward strand.
GCGGGACAAACGCTAGGAAAGAGAGAGATAAAAAAATTATTTATATCATTTATTAAAATAAATAATTGAGAGATGAATCAATAATTCATATGTATCATTAGTTGTAGCACTAGTAGACTGTAAAGAAACTCTAAAGAAACAACTGGAGCTATGGCACAGTAGGTTGTGCACATATTCACAACATATAAGGGCTATTGATTCATTGGTTCATGGTCACCAGGTTTGAATCTGGCCTTGGTTATGTTCTGATCCCATTCCCTCTCTCTCTCACAATTCTTCTCTAATCCACACTGTCATGTCAAAGGCTAAAAAGCCCAGAAATAAAAGGCAGCCAGAAGTAAAAAGAGTAGAAGTGTTTATCCTTCATTGAGTTTCTCAGCACATTTCTGGTGGATGAAATCCACTAAGCCTGAATTGAGAAAAACAGAGAGGTATGTTTGAAGTAATTATCTTCTCGTGATCTCAAATTCAGACAAACAAACACACTGTTGCTTTTCCTTCACAGTGAGGTCATTTTCTCCATACATCTGTAAGTAAGTAGATCAGATTCATCTCTCGGCTCTCTCTTTCCCGCACTGCTGCTGGTGGAGCGCGTTGACACTTATTAAAGCTGCATAGGGCGACTGCTGGCTGAACCAGGTTCGACTGACAAGGCAAGGTTAGACGAGACACACCTGTATGAGGCCCGAGAACCTCTCACAGGGGCCTGGGGCAACACAAGTATTTGCGTGGGGCAACGAGAGTGCTAAAGCCAGACACATAAAAGGTCAGCCTAAAAGTTGCAAGAGTGGTTTGGAGCTGAGGTTGCCATGCCAACCGGTCTGGGTCTTTCCTGGCTCCAGCTGGTCCTCATCTGTACGACTCGATGGATTGGAGACAGGGCACACAGAAAATACATGAATATTCATCCACCTAAAATTTGCCACAACGGTTTGTACTAAAATAGCATAAAAACAGCTAGAAACTAAAACAATTAGACATACTTTTGCTGACAGCCAGTGGGGGAGAGTAAATCAGCAAGCAAGTACCAGAAGCATAAAAGCACCAAGGTGTGAAGTCAAATGACTTTCAAAATATAATGAAATCACGATTACTTTGTGCTGTCCATGCCGAGTAGGCAAGCATGTGTGAACGTACACACATTTGCATTATTTTTATCCTGAGACACTGTCTCTGGCTGGTTGTCTATTAGAACCTAATTGCATTTTCTGGCATGGGCAAAAAGGCGCTACTCATTCTGTTGTTAAAGGGATAGTACACCCAAAAATGAAAATTCTGTCATCATTTACTCACCCTCATGTTTTTCCAAATCCTGTATGACTTTTTCCTTTTGACACAATAGTAGATGTTAGCCTCAGTAAACATTCTTGCTCATTGCATCTTTTTTGCCTGAGGCTAAATAAGGGTGAGAAAATAATATATTTTTTATTTTGGGTGAACTATCCCTTTAAATTCTAAGCACATATTGCCATTGGCATTGATCTATTCCCACAAATCTGTTCCCGAGACCAGCTTAGACTACTGCCTCTTAACACAATGAGTCTCATGTTGTCAATACATTGACCTGAAAATCAATCTGGGTATTTATTACATTTGACCAATTTAAAGCCAAAATCAATAGCACAACTGCTTCATGCAGGCAACAGTAACAATTATCAAGAGTGGCACAGAAATACAGAGATCTCCCGGCTGAGCAAAACACAGCACAAAGCCTCACAGCAGAAGCTGAGGAAGATGACATCCATTTGTGTTCCAGTCGATGGTAGAATGCTAACAGCATGCTTATGTAGCCGACGGTCATGTGAGCAGTAGCGCTGTTGGAAAGTATTGCAAAATCTTCATTAGGTTCAATGGGTTGGGAAAAGAAAAAACTTTATGATTCCATTTTTAGTCTCCAATGTTAGTCTCAGTCACCATTCACTTTTGATTGTATGGAAAAAGATGCAATGGAAGTGAATGGTGACTGAGATTTACATTCTGCCTAACATCTACTCTCGTGTTCCACAGAAAAGAAAGTCATATGGGTTCAGAATATTAGGGGGAATAAATAAATACAGAATAAAATGTTTTGGGTGATCTATCCCTTTCAGATTCAAATCTTTGTTTGTTACCAATTTTGTGTAGCTCCAAAAGCACATAAAGGCAGCATAAAAGTCGTTAAATCCACGTCTTCAGAGGCTGTATAGGTGTGGTTAAGAAATACAGAAGATCAATATTTAAGCCCTTTTTAATTTTTTTACTATCAGTCTCCACTTACACATTCTTCTTTTTTTTTTTTTTTTTTTTGGAGATAAGTTTTCTTCATGCATATCGCCACTAAGTTATGCTTGCTGCCAATTATAGTAAAACAAGAATTTAAATATTGATCTCTTCCTCACCCACACCTATCATATTGCTTCTGGAGATATACATTTAACCATTGGAGTCTTGTGGATTACTTTTATGCTGGCACTATAGGCTTTTTGGAGCTTCAAAATTTTGGTACCCATTCACTTGTACTGTGTGGAGCTACAAATCAGAAATATTCTTCTAAAAATCTTAATTTATGTTCAGCTGAAGAACGAAAGTCATACACATCTGGGATGGCATGAGTGTGAGTAAATGATGAGATAATTTCCATTTTTGGGTGAAATGTTCCTATAAACATTAGGAGTTCCATCATCAGCAAGTATAACATAGATTTAGCTAAGTACACCAACTAGACCAGCACAAAATTAGCATAAACAAGACTGAACCAGCATGGATGGTCTAAGCTGGTCTTTTCAGCAGGAATACCAAATAATTCAGCAAAGATAGCCACATGTTCTCAGAACAACTGTAGAACGCATCATCTAATTCATCTGTCACTAATTAAATGAGAAGACAGATAAAGTGTTTTCAGAAAACAGGCATAAAAAAGCTTTCTTAAAAGGAGGTGGAAAGCCTTGCTGTCTAAAAAAATGGCTTCTGGATTTGAACTCTTGCGCTCCAATTTCATTAGTGAAATGAGTTCTCGTGCAGCTCTACCTGAAGTACAAAACTCTAGTGACTGAGGTGAACCGTCTCTTGCTCAACTCTTTCTCCTCCTATCTTTTTCTCTGAATCACATTTTTCATTCCCTCTCTCCTCTAGACCATTACCTCATCCTTTAATTATTCATCCAAACACACATATACAATCAGACTCACTGAAATCTTCCTCAAGTCAGTGCGGCAATAAAAAATGTTTATTAACTGCACTTGAGTCCTGAAAGCCCTATGGTGCTCATCAAATAAACAAATAATGGTCAACCCATGCTCCTGCTGAGAGAGAGGATAAACAACAGCTTAAACCAGCCTACACTGGTTTACTGGTGTTAGCTGGTCTCTCAGCCTGGTTTGCTGGTTTTAGCTGGTCTCCAAACATAGTTTGCTGATTTTAGAGTAGTTGTGGGCACTTGTCAGACAAGGAGAAGCAAAGCATCTTAGGCTTGTTTAAGCTGTTTTATTGTTTTGTATTGTTTTAGTACAAAGAATTACACAACTCTAAAAATTGTTTTAGAGTTGTGTACAAATTTAGATAAAATAGGTCTATAAGAGGAAATGAGATCATCTTTTCTCCTTTCTCTACAAGACCTCATTAGTGGCAAGTGAAATGGGGATGCACAGTTGACGGTTATACCCTGGTGACTGATAAGATGCTGGCAGGCATTACATGCTTATTAAAAAGGTGGTACTTCCTGTTTTGCCAGTAGTAAACTTGGGTAGGGGATCATATGGCAACTCTAACACATAATCTCCATTTCTGGTAGGCTTCCACATCCAACACAAGTCCACTATCACTCCCCCTCACTCCACCCCCTCCAAATGATGTCATCGAACAGAGAAAAGCTTTTTGCATAATCAGTAAGACTGCCAGACACCATGCAAGGTGTTCTTCTCCAATGGTGCCGAATGCCTTATATGCATGAGTGGAGCTGGGCTGGCTGATGCATGCACTGCTGAGAGAAAAACATTAAAGGTGCCAAGAGCAACCAACACTTGACTTCAATTTCAGCACTGAGTGATAAAGTATCTACTAAAGGTGGCATGGGTGAACCGATATAGCAGCAAGCTTTTAGACACCACGTCAAAACTGTCATTTTTTTATTTATTTATTTATTTTTTTATAAAGAGGCCTCAATCACAAGTATCTGACAGCATGCCACATGTATTTGGCAAGGCTGCTCGGGTATGGAATTAAAGGAATATTTCACCCCAATATTTCATCATTCACTCACCCTTACTTTGTTCCAAACCTGTACGACTTTCTTTTCACTGTGTAACACAAAAGGAGATGATAGGCAGAATGACAGCCAAAGTCAACATTCACTTCCAATGTATAAAAACAAAACAAGCTAACCTTCTAACAAAACTCTCCTTTTGTAGATGAAGGAAGACAAAGAAAAGAGGACAAAAATTAGTCATGGAACAACATAAGAGGGAGTAAATGATGACAGACTTTTATTTTATGGGTGAACCATCTCTTCAAGGCTGTAAACTAGCACCATTTTGTAGTATATGTAGTACGAGTAGTGTGTTCACACTGAAAGATGCAACAAGATGTAGTATTCTACAAGTTCATGGATGATGTATTTGTTCAACCTACATTTTATGTTTAATGCTGGACAATTTATGCACTCAAAGGTCACAGATTTTCCTACAAAGCAGAAAGGGCAAGGTTACTAGGCCTGACATGTTACGCCCATTTCACATCGCAAGCTTCAGCGAGATGAGCATAGCGTCAGCATAATTGCAGCTGCAGACTTGATGGGGCTTTCAAACTGTACATCTTTTTTAATTCATATAGTATAAAGACACATATACTACCCTTCAAAAATGCATACACTTGACAGCTGAGTTTACAGTGTGTAGTACATGATTTGATACACAACTTATGTGATAAACTGGCTCAGAGAGGACACCTCATCACCTGAGGCCCTATCGCAATATTCTATCTCCTACAGAGCAGAAGGCTGCTGTATGGCCAATATCACAACAGGCCAGGGCTAAACTAGCCATATCTGCTTGCACGCGCCGCTTGTTTCCTGGCTTTCACTCTTTTCTGCTTCTGAGGCCGGCTATTTTCTCTTCTGTGATGGATAACCCGAGGCTGCTGCCGCCTGACTGGAAAATAGATCTTCATTGACCCCTCAAATTCATTTCAGAGCATCTTCAATAATCTTTTAAAAAAGTCTGAAGAACTATGCAGCAGAACTTTACAGAGTACTGCGAAGAAAGTAATGGATCACAGGAGCTCGAGTTCACAGCCACACATTTCTGTTCTTCTAGAGACAAAATACACAACAAACTTCAAAACTAAAAAGAGCCATTATATAGAAGATTACCCATAACTCATTACAATTATTTGAGTTCTCAGATCTGCACCATTATGCCGCATAAAGGAGTATAGATTGTTGTGTGAGCTTCCAAAAAAGACAGGCGATGATTTCACAGGTTCTATTCACACAAGAACATATACCCAAATGGCACTTTAAAGAATAACAATGAGAGATTCATTGAAATTCATTCTGAAATACTGTGAAGCATTACATTAAATGCAGTGGAAAAAACATTCAATTAGGCATGTCTTAATTGGCAACTACACTGCTAAATCTGGGTTTGAACAGACTTCAATGAAAATTCTCATTCGTCATCATTTACTCAACCTCATGTTGTTACAAACCATGTGATTTTTCTTTCTTCCGTGGATCACAAAAGAATATGTAAGGCAGAATATCCCAGGTGCTCTTTTCCAAAAAATTAATGGAGAAGGACACTGTCAAGCTCCAAAAATGAAAAAACAAAAAAACAAGCCAATCCAAGCAGAGCGTGTAAAAAAATATAAACACATCTGCATTCTTTCTCATTTAGGATATAATTAAGGTTATGAAAAGGCCCTCTCCGGCATAAATCTCCCCGCAACAAAGTGTGAATGAACATTATTTTTTGCTAATTTAAGATGGGGAAAAAGCATAGGGAGACAAGAAACGACAGGGAAGAAGAAAGGGAAATGGGGATCGGGAAAGTACACCGAGCAGGGACTAAGGTCACATTACTGCACCATTTGCCGGAGCAATGCCTACAAGGCCATGGCTCTGAAAGTGTGACTGGAATATTGATAAAAATCTAATGATGAGGTATCTGTCAGTGGATGACTAACATTCTATGATGACATCCCAAATTCGATTCCTAACCATTATGTACTTTATTCAGAATCTTCTGTAGCGATATGAAACTGTAGAACTGCATGAGGAACAGACCAACTTAAATTGTCATTTGTTAATTATCTTGCCTTCCACTGAGCCCCTTAATCATTGTTCACATACACTCACCTAAAGGATTATTAGGAACACCTGTTCAATTTCTCATTAATGCAATTATCTAATCAACCAATCACATGGCAGTTGCTTCAATGCATTTAGGGGTGTGGTCCTGGTCAAGACAATCTCCTGAACTCCAAACTGAATGTCAGAATGGGAAAGAAAGGTGATTTAAGCAATTGTGAGCGTGGCATGGTTGTTGGTGCCAGGCGGGCGGTCTGAGTATTTCACAATCTGCTCAGTTACTGGGATTTTCACGCACAACCATTTCTAGGGTTTACAAAGAATGGTGTGAAAAGGAAAAACATCCAGTATGTCGCAGTCCTGTGGGCAAAAATGCCTTGTTGATGCTAGAGGTCAGAGGAGAATGGGCCGACTGATTCAAGCTGATAGAAGAGCAACTTTGCCTGAAATAACCACTCGTTACAACCGAGGTATGCAGCAAAGCATTTGTGAAGCCACAACACGCACAACCTTGAGGCGGATGGGCTACGACAGCAGAAGACCCCACCGGGTACCACTCATCTCCACTACAAATAGGAAAAAGAGGCTACAATTTGCAAGAGCTCACCAAAATTGGACAGTTGAAGACTGGAAAAATGTTGCCTGGTCTGATGAGTCTCGATTTCTGTTGAGACATTCAGATGGTAGAGTCAGAATTTGGCGTAAACAGAATGAGAACATGGATCCATCATGCCTTGTTACCACTGTGCAGGCTGGTGGTGGTGGTGTAATGGTGTGGGGGATGTTTTCTTGGCACACTTTAGGCCCCTTAGTGCCAATTGGGCATCGTTTAAATGTCACGGCCTACCTGAGCATTGTTTCTGACCATGTCCATCCCTTTATGGCCACCATGTACCCATCCTCTGATGGCTACTTCCAGCAGGATAATGCACCATGTCACAAAGCTTGAATCATTTCAAATTGGTTTCTTGAACATGACAATGAGTTCACTGTACTAAAATGGCCCCCACAGTCACCAGATCTCAACCCAATAGAGCATCTTTGGGATGTGGTGGAACGGGAGCTTCGTGCCCTGGATGTGCATCCCACAAATCTCCATCACTGCAAGATGCTATCCTATCAATATGGGCCAACATATCTAAAGAATGCTTTCAGCACCTTGTTGAATCAATGCCAAGTAGAATTAAGGCAGTTCTGAAGGCGAAAGGGGGTCAAACACAGTATTAGTATGGTGTTCCTAATAATCCTTTAGGTGAGTGTATATTCAATTATATACACAATGTGCCAGGCTGAACATGAGTGATGCCAAGCATTATTGATTCTGGCATGTCTTGTAACTGAACATGATTGGCAAGTTTGAATATGCAAAAGTATGAATGATATGTTCGCTCCATGGCAGAAGGCAAGATTGTATGCGATTCACAATTTCAACTTCAGTCTGTTCCTCACACAAAGCTGTCATATGGCTTCAGAAGACTTGGAATACATGTTTTGAAGATTACTTATATGGTGCTATTTTAATTACTGTAACTTGAAAGCCCTCCCTGTTCCACATTCCCTGTATGGACAAGAGTAGCAACATTCTGCCAAACAACTTCTTTTGTGTTCCACAGAAGAAAGATTATCATGAAAGTTTTAAAAGACATGAGGGTGAAAAATTATTACAGAATTTGTATTTTTGGCAGAAAAAAAAAAAAAGAACACAATATTGGAACTCTGGTAGATTTTACTTACATTTGATGTTAGTTTGAAGAAAATTGATATATTTGACAGTTAGGAGAGCAATCTTCCTAAAAAGCCTCTCTGTGAAGTGAGCTACAACACCGCAATATGATTTCTTCCGAAAACAGGTTTCTGACCATAGCAACCCTGACAACTTACATTTTGACAACCAAACTATAGTGCTGACAGCTCGGATAACAGAGAATGGCTGCAGGGATTTCTGCAGTACATCCAGACTTTCTCACTTCAGATGAGGCCCAATCCAGAGAGTGTGCCCCCTTACTTCCCTGAGACATACATAGGGTGTGTATCAATCTCAACTAGCCGAGCCTACGGCTTACAACCTCAATTAACAGAAAAGGAAAAGACAGGATGATAGAAAGGATGATGTACGCAATACTTTGAGAATACTATGTAAATATTGAGGTATGAAGACATACAGGCGGAGAATATTATAGTGAAGTATACATTGGCTGCATCCAAATTCCAGTACATTCATATGTACTAAATTTGATTAAGGAGTTACTTCTAGGCAGTTGATGACGTATGTTCTGTAGGTGTACAAGTATGTGGTATAAATTCATTCTCGGACGTACTACATCCTACATCCACAATGTTAATACTGTCCTTTGACCATGTGTTATTTGGCATATTGACAACAACCATGAAATACAATTTAATCATAAGGAACAACTTTTTTGGTACCTATGGCACATTAAAGAGTTGCCCGGCTCACAGTTCTCTGCCATTTTTCCTATTCCAACTTTTCAAATCTGCCGCTTCATCCACTACTGTGGCCTTGTGGAGATAACTGGTTGCACACTTCAGAATTTCAGCCAATGCAGTAAGTCATACAGTTATTGTTCGCCCACTTTGTCACAAATACTGAGTTGTCAGATATCCTACTCTTTTGACATACAAATTTTTGCATACTATGTAACAGGCATGTGTGCATATATGAAGAGTGTAAAAAAAGCCATATAATGAAATATGTATTCTTTCTCCTTTAGGATATAAGAAGCTTTTGAAAAGGACCTCTCCTGCAGGCATTTCCCTATGATAAAGTGTTACTGAAGACTTTCAGTATATATATATATATTGTCTTTATTAGATTGGAAAGTGAAGAGGGCAACAAGAAACAGCTGGGAAGAAGAAGGGGAGTGGGGAACAGGAAAGTACCTCAAGCTGGGACTCAGGTCACATTACTGCAGCTCCGACAGTGTGACAGGAATATTGATACAAATCTAATGATGAGGACTGATGTTCTATGCAGGCATCCCAAATTGGGTCCCTATCCAGCCCTTCTGAAAAGCACTTTAAAAAAACACAAGAACATTTCTTACATTAAGAACATTAGTTTTTTCTTCATGGTAGGGACCTACAGAGATGAGCCCTGAGCCATGCCTGCAGTATAGCCCATTTGCTGCTGCCCCAAGGTCAATAGGTAGTCCTGGAGCCTGGCTTGACTCACACCTATTAGGGCCTCTCTGATGGGCTCATTAATTTTAGAAGCCAGAACCAGCATTCCTAAAATCTGAGCTCTGTTGCAGTGCTCAGGCTGGACTAATTGGGGCAAATCAGAGCCTAACATGACGGACATGACCTTAGAAAGAGCCACCCATTCATTTAGCTTGAGAGGCCCTGGCTGGGGCCCATGTGTGCTGAGAAACTGTACAGGAGAACAGCTGGAAGAGATCATGCCAGGCTCCTGAGGGGCGGATTGTCATGCATAATATGGTTCATATGGGGAAAACAAGGGGTGTGTAACTTAAGGTTGGCTATTTTACAAACCTATGTTTTGAGAATGACTCAGGCCCAAAACCTGAGTGTCTGATAGCCCGTTTCTAAATGTATGAATGTACCAGCTACATATGGCAAAAAGTTGTATGTCAAATGAGTAGGACATCCCAAAAAATTAGTATTTATGATACAGTAGCTGAGAATATTCTATATAAATTCTGTATTATCTGCTAGGATTCTAAAGTGTGCAACCAGAGGACACTATACTATGCCACAAGGCCAAGGTAATATTGCTATAGGTACCAAGAATTATGTTCCTCATGAAATTGTACTTGTTAACAACACTGAGTACATAGTTTTTATGGAAGTATTAAGTACATGTTAGGTAAAATATCTTACAGTTCACAGTAAAATGCCAATATGGTGGATGTAGTATTTCCAGGAATGTATTTTTACAATACCTATGTACCTACAGTAGGTACTTAATAAATGGTTGAGATACTATGAAAGTACTGGAATTTGGATGGAGCTATGGTCTCTCATATGCTTCACTGGGGATAAATAATGCCCCAAGATTGAACCACAATGCCTGGTAGAATGGCAGGCTAAAGGGCATTGTTGCAGAGCTACAGCATATTTCCTGGCTTTGCAAGTACATTTATACTTTGATTATGCATTCCCAATGTGTCTCTCATTGCAACAAAGGGGTCGTGCTCATGTTGTAATTTATGAGTTGGATGACTTTTCTTCACCCTTTCGATTTCTCTCTCTCTCTCTCTGAGAGAAGACACATTCATTTGGTGAGGTGTGTTAAAATTCTGCATCTTCTTCCTATGACATACAATCACTTTAATTATGCAAATAATCTCCATTCAGGCTTCTCCAGAGTCGCAAACGGCTGCATTCAACATTGCCTTTATTTGTTCTCTTTCAATTAGTGATTCCAAGATTTATCATTAAATGCAAACAGGAAGATACAAATATGTCCTCCCAATAGGCTACTTACAATATCTTGTCTGTCTTGTTCTCTCATTTTCTCTGCCTTTTCATACTTTTTTTATGGTTGAAATCCAAAGCCTTTGAGCATTGGATGATGCAGAAAGGAGCGTAAGCATGCAATATGCTCAGCGGTAGGGAAGGGTAATATATACATGTACTGTATATATGGCAGATATATATTCACGATATAATCAAAATGTAAAAGTGTAGGCGATATAAAATTAAGCAAGACTGTAAATATCACAATGCTTTTAATACACTTTTTATTTGATACGTTTATCATAAGTCTAACTTCACAATCCTTCCTTTTCTCGCAACTTGCGAGTATGAGAGCATTAAGATTTAGTGTCTCTTATTTAAACTTCAGTAGAAAAATGGCGATAAAAGTTAGATTTTCATTGAATTAGTTCAAATTGTCCACACCAATGATTCGATTAAAAAAAAAGTGGTATTTCTTACATATTAAAATATTTGTAGGTAAATATATAATGCTATGTTGGTGGATATAAAAGAAAATTATTAAATACCTTTATTCGATGTGTTGCTTTAGTGAAAAACAGTGTTGACAACTTGCCTTGATTATCTTATCTATATGTTTACTGTATTTCATTTCTTATTTTAATCTACTTATTAAAATGATTGTTCTTCTGATTGAAGAAAAAACAAATGTAGAAAATAAACAATACATATCAAATATAATCAAAATAGAAAAATATGGATAAATGATTTTTTCGCCCCCGGCCCTTCTTAGCAGTAGGTTTCTTGATGGGAATCAATGCTAGTTTACATGCACACACACTTACATGTAACATGCACATATAGCCACATCTATCACGATCACTCAAGGCGATGGCGGGCTCTTGGTTCTCGGCAGGGCATGGCCGTAAAAGAGCGAGTGTCAATAGAAATGTCGACCTCCAACCTCGCCAGGCTGTCTAAGCACCTTGTCATAATTGTGTGCAGTGGCGCAGAGCACACACGTCAAACAAGCCATTAAGGGGAAGTCTGGGAAACAATACAAATTAGATGAGATGAGTGGGACTCCTGTAGGGTATATGATACCAGAGGCAATGGACAAGCACTAACACAACTGGGCTCTCTATTTGGGCCACAAAACTGTCCAGCGATATATTGCTTCTTTCATAACAGAGGAAGGAGATAACAACCTGCCTGCTTCCATGGGTGCAAATACATAGTCTGTTTTTTTAGCATGAAGGATATCAGATATTAATACCAGAGTATCTTGATGTATACCATGGTACATTATGATTTATATACTTATAATATTTTTTACACAATGCTTCAAGGTACTTCAAAGAACACAATGGTATTACTATGGTACATGTCCACAAGGAATTACAATTGTATCATGTACAAATCCACAAAACTGTAAAGTGCTAAATAGTTTCTAGCATAACAGAGGAGGGAGACAAAAATTGGACTGATTTCATGGTTGCAAATACCTTGTCAGCTGTTGTTAGCATGCAGGACAGAGGCGGTAACAAGAGGAGAGAAAGAGAGAGAGTGTTTTGGGGCTTAAACAAGGAGATTTATGGTTTCCTGCACTCTTCATGCAGACCTACTCCATCATGTCAGCAGTAGTTCAGGGTTTCAGGCACAAACATGGACTTTACTACAGCCGCTGGTGTATTTGAAAAGAATTACAAAGCAATTTCGGCTTGAAGTTACACTAGACTGGACAGAGAAACCAGAGCACACAATTTAGAGGACAGGGGCCTCCTGCTGACTCTGTAAGGATTTCCTGTTATGAAGAAAAGAAGTGTACAAAATCTGTGACCTGTAAGTAGTAGGATACAGTATTAATATATTTACTGAGAAATGTGAGGCAATTACTTTGTACTGTTATTTTTTACTGAGTAATGTTTTTGTCAGTTACAAGATAAAAAAAAAATAATGTTCTGTACTGAAAAAAAATATTATATACAATTATAGCTCTCTATTGAATGTTTATTCTGTCTAAGAGAAACAATTGAGATATTAAAGAGATTTCTAATGTGATTTTTGCATCCTATGGATGGATACATATACTAAAAATGTATTTGAAAAAATGCACAACTGCTTGCTTATATAATGGAATAACACATTCTTAAAGGTTTGGTAGAATCTGTTACATAACCAAGCCAGTCATGAACAATTATACTAATAGAAATACAAGTCAATGTTAGTGTAATAATATAAAATTAATTGTATGCAACATAATTGGTTTCATAATGAGCCGAGAGAGCATTCTAATTTTAACTGTTAAGATTAACAATTAAAAAACCAGTAGGGATTGCCCCACATTACAGTCCCATCAAGTCATATTGCATTACTCCGTGTTTCATCATCTTCTGAAATGCATTACTGCCATGTATTGTAATTACAATAATTAAATCCAAAACTACATCAGGAAACATCTTCCCTCTTCACCAAGATTTACCTCAGCACTAAAATACTGAGTGCTATAAAACACTGATGTTTGCGCTACTTGGTCAATTATGTTATTCATGGGAGCTACCAAAGTGGCAGGCATTCAGGGAAAAAAAAACATTTGGGATGCTAAACAAAGAGAAAAACAGAACAATGTCATTGTAACAGTCCAAAAGCCGGAGCCAAATGCCAATCTAACTGGAACACAAGATTGTAGGCTGGTGTATATTTTCAGTTTGAATATGTGTAAAGTGCTATATAGTTGAAATCTGTTTCAGGTCCAAGTAAGACCTAAGCCATTATAGAACTTCACTGAATGTCCATGGCCTAGGATGAGCCAACATGTTTGAATAGTCATCCAACAACCGACTAAATCAGTGGGGTCAACCAATTTATCACGATAGTCAAATAGTCGTTCAACAACTAACTAGTCAATTAGCGGGGTCAGCTAGATTATCACAATTGTCAACTAGTCACTCAACAATCGACAAGTCAATTAGTGGGCTCAAGATGTTTAGCATGATTGTAGTTGTTCAACAACCGAATAGTCAATTATTGGGGTAAACTATTCTAAGATGACTGTAGAATTCTTGACGGTTGTTCAACAACTGACTTGTTGATTAGCTGGGTCAACAAATGTATCACAGTTGTCCACTAATTGTTCAACAATTTATTATTCAGTTCAGTTAGTGGGGTCAAGATATTTACCATGATTGTTGACTAGTTGTTTAACAACCGAATAGTTAATATGTGGGGACTTGTAGTTTTCATGTTTTATTACCCACCGAATTGTCATTTTTGACTATATGTAGTTTTGCACAACGAATCAGTTACTGATCTATAAAAATGCTGCTTGTTTACACTCTGACCCTCAATATACAAACTTGCTATCTATCTCCAGAAATCCAGATTAACATCAAAACAAGTACACAAACCCACCCCAACTCCTTCTCAAGCAGAGCTTGGTTCTGTTTGTTGCTTATGCAAGCAAATGCTGATTCAACAGAACTACAAAGACAGGCACTCGCAATAATTTTGAGCTGCTGCATTAATGTTCAGGCAGCACAGAGGGCAACAAAACTGTGTTGTTATGATGTCAAACTCAAAAACTATGCTAGAGTTGTGTAGAGTGTATAACAGTTAATCCCCAGATGAATATATGGCACATATTTGATATCTTGATACGCACCGTCCTCAGTAGCCAAAAAAGGGAGATGAACATGATTTTTTTGGGCTCTTTTGTGTGAATTCCGTGACATGAAAAGATTTAATTAAGATAAGAGACTGGTAATAATTAATTCTGCTTCCCTCTGTCAAGAACACCGCAATGGCTGAATAAATTACACAATCTCGGCTTTTTATTTATTATCATCCCCCCCTCCAAGAAAGCCGTTTGAGCTTTTCAAAGCAAAGGAAGTTTGGCAGGGTCTCTGAAAAGTGAGGTATTAAATCGGTCCCACATAAACATCTCAGGCTCAGTCCCACATCCACCACCTACTCATTTCAATCTGCCATTATGTTCTTAGCAGATACAGCTCAGCCACGAGGGGGGATACTCACTGTGACAAACGCAAAAACGGAGGGTGCATTCAGTGGGAAAGTATTCATTACCACACATGATGTTTAGTAGACTGCGAGGACCTCGCTAAGGGTTTGAGTTAACATGTCCATATATTAAAATCTCTCATTTCCAACATGATCCAAATCAAAACCAACAGTGGGAAAGCTAGGTGACCTATTGCTACAGGCTAGGGCTGGGCGGTATGACAGTATTCAACCGGTAAAGATTTTGCTATACAGTTTACACTGCAGTAGATATATTTGCGCGGCTATCAGTGGTTAGGACATAAGGCAGAGTTTTTATGGTTGCCAAGCAACTTCGCAACTAGCAAAACCGCAACTAGAATACAACTGATAGATGTGTGTACATCAGCTATCACTTGTGTCTCATCCATTCAGAATTTGGGAACTATCTGTTTTAGAATATTTGTTTTATTGTTTGAGTCTTTTTATCTAAAGTGTTACATAATGTGAAGCAAAGAATTTATTTCAATGTATTATCCAAAATAGGCATTACCACATGGTTGTTTAAATCATTTTTTTTTTTATTATTGAATCAAATGTGATACATACCCATACCATGATATAAGATTTTGGTCATAGCCCCCAGCCCTAAAATGACCCAATTTAAACCCAACAGAAGGGATGCCAGGTGACCTATTACTGCAGGCAACATCTTTTCTCAATCACTCAGTAATTCACAAGCCAGTCAAACATCTGATCCTTTCCAGAACGCTTCTATAATGATTTGTAATCAGCTTGCGTTTGTGCTTCTAAAATACCCTGCACATACCACTGATTGTTCCTCCATGACTCCTTCCAAAAATAACATTAAGCCATGACAATAAGTGACAATGTTTAGTTAAAACTGAGGGCATCCAAGGACAGGTACACTCTTATCATTTAATGTATTGGGAGGTTTAAAGCGCTCATAACAACATAGTGGGTTAACAGCAACAAACAAACATTTGTTTTACTGAAAGCAAGATGTTCTCTCAAGGCAACTTTCTAAACAGCTACAGAGATAATTAATGGGAAAATTCTCTGCCAAATCTTAGCACGCCTGACCTGTATGTAGGCAACACCCCGCTTAGTCTCAGCAAATCTGGCAGTGCTCTCTCTGCCGCTCACATGGTGACTTGAGAAGCTCAAACTCTGAAGGACAGCAGCTTATTTACAGCGAAAATACTGTTCCAGTTACAAAACAATGCTAATTAAAGGTTGCTTTGTAAGGCTTCAGCGGGTGATTAAAAGTTTTTATAAGGCAGGATTTTCTTGCTAATTGCAGATGCACATATACAAATACAGTGTACCATCAAAAGTAGTAGAAACTTCAATACTGATTGGTTTCAGTTATTTGAAGGGGAAATACTTTCATTTCCTATTGAGCTAGTAATAGACACTCTATTGGTTGTCTGTGATGTGATTTGGTTTAATTAAATATCTGTAGATAATTTGGTCTGGGAATGTCATTATGTCCTTGGATTGGAGGACATGTTACTAGAGTGATTTTTTCTTCTTCTTTCAAATCCTTTATATAAAACATCACAGTCTTGTAACAAATTAATATGGCATCGAAGGATTGAGGATGGAACCAGGGCTAGCTGTAATTGGCTAACTGATGTCCCTTGATGCTCAATGGCCACTAAAGGCAGTGGCCACAAGGAAGAGGAGATGGCTGGGAGGAGAGATTCTCTGTGGGCTTGTGTAGATTTGGCACATAAAGAACTCTCCATATCACAGAGTAATTGGAAATCTAATTAAAAGCTGGCTGTGGTTTTAAAATGGATGGCTAGAGCAGAAACAAACAGACATGCGTATATAGAAAATGTGTGGTGTGATCAATCCAACATGAATGAGTTTTGTGACTTCACTTTCTGCCTTGTGATTCTTTTCAAGCTCTTGTCTTAAGAACTGTGGGCTTTCAAAACAATCTCTTCTGTCATTAAACTTATATTTCAAAAAGAGGTTGATAGAAGTGTATCCTGCCTCAATTTCATTGCGAGTCAGAGATACATTTTAAGTCAAATATGAAGAGTTTCCGATCCCTAAAGTGTTGATAAGGAGTAAGATTAATCAAAACATAAATCAGACATAATTACGTAGCACTGCCACATGGACACCATTTCAAAGAGATAATAACTATTGTCTTGTACCTGCAGGGAAGCCGAATTCATCTCGAGACCATTGCAAATGAATGGATTTTCAACAAGACTTTCCTCAAATACCTTGATAGCAGAACATCCTACAGAGCAAATGATTGTGCAATTACTGGGCAAATCTAGCTTGTCCCCAGCAGAGCTGTTTCTTCAAATGGTGATGTTGATCTCGGAATTGATATTACTATTTGTTTGCTGCTTCTTTGGAGATCCAGGCTTTAGTTTTAGTTTTGCAATAATGGCCATGATGAAGACTTTTTGCAAAACCAAAATGTTTGCACGTGTGGACCTGCACTAAAGTTAATTATACAATGTGTCTTTTTGGTGCATTAATAATGACTACTCCCACACACAGCTATTTTGTTCAAGTATTTACAATGGTGTCCATAATGAAGCTCCCTTCAGCTCGTAAAGAGAAACATCTCCACTGCCAACCGCTCAGGAGTAACCTCCAAAACCCATTTCATGTTGCTGCACATAAATATTAATGAACAGAATGGAGAAACCAGCTGTTTTTCCCAATTAATTTGTGTAGAGATCTGCCATTTGCCAATAAATTGTTGTTGTATAATTAATGACTCTCAGTGCATGGTGGCAACAAGAGAAACAAAACTTCATTTAATATTGAGATTTATATTCATCAACTTGGCAAAAGCAGGCAGCTAATCAGCTTCAGGAATGCATGAAGCTGCATCCCTAGCACCAAGGGAATGTGGGGAAACATTTTGTTGCATGCCCAAGAATCAGTCATTTTGCATCCCACCTCGGAGTAATCCAATCCCGAATCAATTTCCTGAAATCAACTTGTCAAAAGATTTCTATAGCAAAGCAGTTGTCCCTCCCTGCCTTTCTCTGACGATTATAAAGGGATAGTTTATGCAAAAATGTACATTCTGTCATCAAAGAAAGTACTACCAGTTTGAAACAACATGAGGATGAGTAAATTATGATTTATTTATTTTTTAAATTTGGGTGAACTATCCGTTTCTAAGGCTGCACACAAGCTGATGATGGGAAGCAGCACCACTGGTGAGGAATGCCAACTTCAAACAACAGACAAGTCTGAGTTGAGATCATTATCTGGGCAGGCTGAAAACATTCTGGTCAGGAGAATTCAGATGGGACTTACCATCAGGAGGTGGAGCAGGTGTAAAGTGAACAGGTTTATCTGCAGAGAGAAAATAGAGAGAGAAGCACATTAGTTAAAAGGAAGATTTCAGGACATCCCAGGTGGTCATGTAGTCGTTTTAAATGAGTAGGTGGACAGTGACTACATGGCTCTATTTCAAAGGTTAAATCTTATAAAGAACAAAGAAGACAGATCAGACTGAATATAAGATTAAAGAAATATTCCAGGTTAAATACAATTTGAGCTCATTTGACCGCATCTGTGACATGACATGCTGTCAATTGACACAGAAAATACTGAAAAATGTGTTTACATTATAGCACTTCAAATGGAAGTCTATGGACTGATCGTACAGCATTAGAGATAAAACACTATTCACCACAATATTTTACCATTTTAGCAAAAAAGTTAAATAAAATAACGCAATAAATGCAATATCCGATTTTTCCCTTCCTGAACATTTACTAATGTTTTTCTCTACTTCCTATGGCTAAAACTGACATATATCAATTTTCAGGAGGTACACGGTCGACGAGACTGCACACCCTAGCACATAAACTGATTGTGTGGAGCAGTGCACTCTTATTTATACATGTGCCGCATGTCCTGGGCATAATAAAAACAGGAGCGAATTTACTGTACAGTGAATGGAGACTTTACCCATTAGTGGTAAGCCAGGTGTAGCTGCCGTATCTTTTCGTATCACCCAAAAACACTCATTGTCATCTGAACTAATGTTAAAAACGAAACCCCACGAAAGAGACCTAGCATGTGCAGGATTGAGACTGAACTGAAGCCAAAGGCTGATTTTTAATTTCAGAGAGATTTTAAACCTCAGCAAATTAAACATAACATTAAATATGTTTTATATCTGTACGTATAATGTGTAATAATGCATTGGCATTGTACACTTAAGTATATTGTGCCATGTGATATGAATTAAACTTTCCCATTTACTGTAAATTTATTAATAAAAAAGTACACTGGAAAAGCTTAATAACTGTAAAAATGCACACACAAAAACTAACTATCCACAAAAAACTAAACATTTTATTTAAATAATTATAATTATATCCAGGGTGGGGAGGGTTACTTTTGACATGTATTCCACTACAGATTACAGAATATTTTATGTAAAATGTAATTTGTAACGTAGTCTGTTAGATTACTCAAGGTCAGTAACGTATTCTAAATACTTTGGATTCTTCAGCACTGGTAGATTTTTTTCACTTGTTTTGACTATAAAAACTCTGTCAGTACAGTAAGACAAAATACATGTCAAATACATTCTCTGAAAAAACTAAACATCATATGCAGTGTTGTTTCTAAAACAAGTTCAATCAAACTGATCATGTTTTAAGGATTTTTGTATTTATTTATTTTTTTACAGGAAATCAATACAAAAATTATTATCAAGAATATGATTTTTGTCTTAATATCAAAGATCTTACTGGAAAAAAAGAAATTACGATCCAACGGGAATTTTCTTGATAAAAAATATGTTCATGACTGGTAACGTGCATGTAAAATGGATAAAAAATGCATTTTAACTTAGCGTAAAGGTGACATTTTACACAAGGTTTATTTATATTTATTGTGCTCCAAACATATTTCAAATTTCTCTGTCTGCTCGTATGAATGTAACACATCATAAGAAAGTGTTTCACCACTGTTCAAATGCACTTTGGAGCGCATAATTTATATGTTTAAATGTTTTCCATCTGAAAGCACTAAATATTAAATGAAACAAATGACAATAAAATGCAAAGTAATCTCATCAGTAATCAAAATACTTTTTGAATGTAACTATATTTTAAATACCAATGATTAAAATTGTAACTTTAGTGGAATACAGTTACTTGTATTTTGTATTTTAAATACGTATTCCTGTTACATGTATTCTGTTACTCCCCAACCCTGATTGTATATTATACATAAATTATAATTACACATAAATATATAATGACTAACCAATTTCCTGCAAGATCTTTGAGACAAAGTATAAAGTAAATATATTTATGATTATATTTTAATGTTTGTTTTAATATAGCATGTTCTAATCGCGATTAATCACAGAAAACTTCACCAAGATTGATATTGATATAAATTTATATTTAGGCCTAATGGTAATCTACAGCATGCCACAGACCTACAATATACACAATATTCCTTAAAAGCTGATAACACCCATCACTGGACCTACTGTATGTATTAAACCTCAGCCAGTGACCCTTGCCTAGAGAGAAGTTGCCCCAACAAGCACCAACATTTCTAACATTCTGAACTTAAATATTGTATTTAGCATGCTGGGAAATATAACAGCCATTTTCACACTGCCACAAATAGCAGCGCCGGATTGTTGAGTTTTGTGCTGGTGTTTGTTGGGGCAGTGTGAACTATCCTTAACTTGAATGAGGGAAATGGAATGTGTTCTTCAGTAGCTTTGCTTGAGCTACTCCACTAATAAATGTAATAATATTCACATTGTAAAATCAGCCAAAACAGTACTATGCAGAAACTCATTAAAATGTGCACTGACTAAATGCGAGAACTGTCACAGAAGTTGGAAACGCCCTCACGCAGTCTAACTGTCCTCGAACTGAAGTCATTAAGAAAACACAAAACTCCGCTACCTTATCACTCTTGACAGAACTGGCTTTTCAACAACAGGTGCATTAAGCCATTTGCTAAAGTGCAGCCACAACACCCTATGCCTGCTGGTAGGAATAACCAACGCCACTAAACTAACACATCAATTGCCCAACCAGGCGGGATGCACACACCCACATACACTATGAGCCTATCGCACAGGCCAGTGCTTGAATCTCTGCTCCTCTCTTCACCAACACCCCCAACTGCCAGGATAGAGTTTAATTTTAGGTTCATTTTAAATTGCTTGTCAACAACTGAGCACAAGGAAGATTGGACAGCCGGCAGTTGAGAGAGAAGGAAGGGAGAGAGACAGAAAAACACAGAGGGAGACGAAGGGGTGAGAGAGAAAGAGCAAACGAAAGAGAGAAGGGAAGAGATGGGAAACGTCTGGCTGTGTTTCTCTCCTTGAATAATGAAGTGTCTGTTGAACTGGTCCGAGAGTCAATCATGACAGTTACAACATTTCATCCTCAGGGAGACATTGCTGAGGGTGAATAACACACACACACACACACACACACACACACACACACAGAGAGAGAGAGAGAGAGAGAGAGAGAGATGTGTATCATACAGAGACAAAACATATACTGCTCACACACTGTAATTTATATCCCGGGGACATCCACCAACACAGCACAGCTTTATGTCCAATGGCAGTAGAGGACAAAGCAACTGCCTTTAAAGGTCTTACAGGGACATCATATGTCTCACATGTAAATGATCCACGGCTGTGAAATTCAAGACAAGGTTTACCTCTAGCACATTTGTGTTCTGTATTTCCAAATTCACTTTGCTCCATTAAAGGGGAATAGTTACCAACTGCTAAGTGGCCTCAAAAAGCATTTGGACACTTCAGCCATGCTTAAACGTTGATGAATATCCATGCATTATATAACTAAATATCAGACCAAGTGACATCTTTTTTCAAGATAATACAAGCACAATATGAAGTTTGTTAAGTTTTAAGTAAAAAAAAAAACAATGCATATACTGTTCAAAACTAAGAATACAAATATAATGACACTCTTTGGTTGTAAAAACGTTAGTGGAAGATAGCCATAGTTAATCTGATGAACTTTGTTTACTCCACTAGGACACCTGTGTGAAATTGAGGGGAACTGACTTCAACATCAACTAAACATCACATTGAGACTAGCTGCATAAAAATAGTAAAATGCCTCAGGAAAGTGAATTTAGTTCTGAGAAAAGGTCTAGCATTATTTGTTTGCCTATGACACTTGCTTTGCTATTTTATTAATGCAATGAAATTCATACATTTTCATACATTTTGGCTTAAGTGTGCTTATACTTTTGGGGCATAGTAGGGCAGAGAATTATGGCCGTTACTTCCGTTGTCAAGTAAACAGTTGTTATTATGATGTACGTCCATTCATTCTTTCATTGCGGTTTTAAGATTTTGAGGAGAGCGTGTATGATTACGTATGAGCATACATCAATCACTATACCAGTGTGTTATTGAACGTTAATTAACTGCAATAAAGTAATAAAGACAAAGAAAGCACGAACAAAACTGGCATGCTGTTTCTCCCAGATGCAGTTGAGATATAATCTAAGCAGAAACGCAACAAACGCTGTGCTGGTTCAGCTTTAGATGTGTGTGCTTGTAATCTTGTCACCCTGCATGTTCGAATCAGACAGACACACTGAGGAATAGCAGTGAAGTTCTCATACTTGGGTATGTTATCGTTAGGTAAGTTGTCTGATTGGACGGTTATTTCCTTTTAAAAACACATAGTTTGAAACATTTGTTTGGCTGGTGAGAGGTGGTGCTTCACTGCCATACAGGACGCATCAGGACAGCATTTTAAACCTCAAATGCAATGTGGTTTTTGACTACCTCTGTAGGTGTTTTTGTGATCCAAATCACAAAACATTTTGTAACCTGTTTACAACAATATTTAGGACTGACCATTTGTGATCTGAACATCAGAAACCCGTCTTATTACCAGCTGTAAATAAGGACTAAAATGATTGCAGTCAGATCTATAGGGAATGTTATAGAATGACTTCCGGCGGAAGTCGCAACCACATTTGTTTGCGTGTGTGTGTTTGTTTACTGATGTGTACGCATATGTGCTATGATGGATGGCTGATGGGTTTGGTAGTGAAGATGAGCAGCTCTAGTCCTATTTGGCCTCTCTCTTCTGTGCCTGCTACATGAAAATGGAAATGATGATCCCTTGGTCTGCATCCCACTCCAACAAGCTTTCAAATGCTACGATGCACCTCTCCATGTTAATGGTTCTCCTTTCACTCTGTCCAGTTTTTACTCTGCTTTGAGGAGCTGGGATGCAGAGTTCTAACTGAGTTTATGTTTAAATCTAATGGAATCTGTCTGGATTCAATCGATTTTGCGACATGGCCGGCTTATAAATTTACCCCCACACACAGACTCCTTTATTGAGGGATGGAGAGTGCACATTTTCAGAATTTCATGAAGGGACCTTTTTGGTCTTTTAATATAGATCTAATGGAGAGTCACGGCCGACCCCTTTAAGCGAGGGCACAAGTAGGATTATGAGAAATGAGGTAGGTAATGGTTTTCAGAGACTACATAGGGCTGAATGCTCTCTTCATCTTTCTCTGTTTGCTTTCTCCTTTCCCAGGCCTTTTCCCAACAATAGTAAACAAATCTGAAAAGATATCTGTCTCTGCACGCGAGGAAGTTGCATGTATAATAATGGTGGGGGAAAAAATATATAAATATTTCAAAGAATCCAAATATTTTACCTCTCAACACTGCATCGATATTCTTACGCTAAAAAGTCATTTTTTAGCTACTTTTTGTATGCTAATGAGTGGTGGTGGTGTAGTGGCTAAAGCACAGGGCTGTTAATCAGAAGGTCACTGGTTTGAACCCCACGGCCACCACCATTGTGCCCTTGAGCAAGGCACTTAACTCCAGGTTGCTCCAGGGGATTGTCCCTGTAATAATTGCACTGTAAGTCGCTTTGGATAAAAGCATCTGCCAAATGCATAAATGCATAAATGTAAATGTAATTCAGAATGTGATAAGAATATACAGTGCGTCTTTAACTTGTTTAATTTGAAAGGATGGCCATACAGATTCCCTGTGCATCTAGTATTGTAATTATAAAGGCAATTCCCTCACACTGTTTTATTTATTTGTTTATTTATTAATGATGTAAATTCTTAAGCTCTATATAACATCTATGGCTCAACAATGAAGTAATGCCGGATGTTACGGATTTGTTTTGCAAAGCACCGAAGTCCAATAATGATGAATGTGAAACATGTGAGTAAAAGATTGCAATATGGTCCTAATAAATTGTCCAACTTGGTCTTCTGATGTTGTAGCCCTTCCGCCTCTTGGTTCGATATGTTGTATATTCTGAGATGCTATTCTGCTATCAATAATTGTTACCGTATACTTTCTGTAAACTCAAACCATTTGGGAAATCTCTGTTGACCTCTCTGGAAGTTTTTTTTTTTTTTTTTTTTTTGTCTGGAGTCTAGAGACAACCGTCTAGAGACTGTTTAGCCGTCAACCGTCTAGAGACACACAATTGGCTGACTAGATAATCGCATGAATCAGTAGGTGTGCGGGTTTTCCTAATAAAGTGCTCAGTGACTGGATCAGTTTTAATCCTGCAATACATTTAACATAATTATTGCATTACAAACCAGATATCTAATATTGTCCCTTATGTTAAAATGTAGCTGTTTTAATATCTACTTTACAGATTCACCAAGTCTATGATCTTTCCCCAAGCCCTCACCTCTAATAATGTGTCTCACACATATTCTTTTTTAACACAGCAGCAATGTGCTTAATAGTGCAACAACATCTGTGCAATTTTCCCTTTTTAAAAAAAGTAATTAGAATTTCATTGCAATTAAGCTTTTATTGATCCTTCAGCACTGAAGATATGTTTCTATTTAATTAGGTTGAAAAACCTTCCTCATGTTGTATATCCCTAACAAATTCTATTTATTTTTTCTGCTATGAAATCATAGTCTGAAATCAAGGTATTGTGTTTCCATTCACCTATGAATTTACAGAGGCAGAAAACCGGGGATCCAACAGCACAAAAAAAGGCAGATAAACAGGATGAGATGGTAATACAACCAAAAAAGAAAAAGAGCAGTGTTACCTGCTGCTCTATGTCATCAAAGTGCATTCTGACACGCTCTGAAGCTTACACATTTTTTCTTCAATCCCCCCTTTGTAAGCATAGCGGCAAATCTATCTGGCAACACGCAGGTTGGCAGGGTACCCTAAGACACCAAAGTGCTTGCAGATTCACTCAAGCAGGTACTGTAAGCACTGACGCTAATGCCAAGCTTTCACATCCAAAGGCATTTAATCTGCCCCCTTTATCGCAGTGTGCAGTCTAAATACCACTGCTTCAGGGATAACAGAATGCCACTGGCTCATGTTTTTAAATGCAAGCGCCGAAGCACTTTGTAGAATCAGGACAGTTTATCTGTGTCATCTTAAATAATTTCATTGTCAGGCAAAGGATCGAAGCCTACACATTAAGAGATTAGATTTTGCTTGCCATCGATCCTTATTGAACCATCTATCTATCAAAATGTCTCTCTCTGCCTCTGTTTACATCACTGGAAGAAAACTCTACCACACACACCATGGAAAGGACCACTGGCCAGTAACTTGTAAGACACACATATACTGTATTGCAATTGGGTTGTGGCATGAAAGCTCACAGTAGACACTCACTACACAGTCTACAGGCATTATCAACTAAACTTCCATGCAAAGGCAAACACAGTAGCTACACATTTTTAAGCAAATCAGATCTCTTAATCTATGATCTATCTTGTGACAAATGGTTTGGCTGAAATATTTTCAGATTCACAGAAAAAGAAGTGTGAAAACTTTGGTGTAGTTAATGCATTTTTCCATAGCATTATGTGCAAATTCACATAAACACACATATGCAAACAAATACATACACTGCATGTCATGTTTCACTAACTGTGACCTACAGTTATTGAGGAAGAGGAGTACAGCGAAGCCGAGTGTGGAAGTGGCCAGCAATATGAGACAGATGTTGCAAGGTATCATAAAGTACCGCACGACCAGCGACACTTTGTGCTGGTACATGCGATCCCGCACCGGGGGCGGCGTGGGGTACTGACAACTGGTCATACTCCACTCCACGTTTTCTCTAAAGTACGCCAGCACGGCAGGTGTTCCAAAACAGACTTTGAGAAAAAAGTATTGTTGAGATGAAAGAAATCCCAAAATGGTACCAACAATTTCAGCTTAAACTCCACTGGTGCTTCTCGAATTTATCGCAGTTACTTTCAGAAAAAAGTAGATTAATGTTTTCACCGGTCTCCAAGCAACACATTCTGTTCCCAAATAACATCCTCTACGGGACAGTGATGGTCCCATTCCTACTGTCCCCGACCTTTCCGCAACTCTTCCATTTCTTTCAAAAGCACAGGGGAGGTGTGTCATGAAAGGTTAGTGCTTGAGTTTGCTTGAGTGTGTTTGACCAAAGCTCTGCTGGAACCTTGGCCCAGATTGGCAACACGCACAAACAACTGCAAACAATACCAGTGCACTTTGTACTTTAAATCCACAAACACAGAACCCCACAGCTTGGTGAATTTGCAATGAATTGGCTCTTAATTTGTCTGCAGAAGTTGTCGTTTTTGTTCTTAAAATGAAGTACTAGGGCACCATAATTCTCAAAGTTTCCTATCTGGTATCCTCAGATGTTCTACCACCTGTCTGTGCCCAAGAGCAGCATGGAGATGCCAGGCTGGTCTCTGTGTGATATGTGTCAAGATTGACGGCGTGTGTGGCTGGACATCATGTACGTTTTCTGCACAGGGAACTGCTCAGATGCTCACATGCTGCAATAAGAGTGATTAGCCATTGCTTTACACACACACTCCCAAATACTCAGCAGAACTGCAACACCAGGCTCATCTTCAGTCAAAAGTGCAATTTGAAACCTCCCCCCCCCCTGACTCCACCTCAGTCCCCAGAATGAATGAATAATTAGCCCTCAGAGAGTCAGCAGCTGTCTTTGGCCAGCGCTACCATATGCCTTAGAGTGCAGCAGGATCTTTTTTTCCTTCAACCCCCTTGTGTATCCCCCCACCCCTGCCTTCAAAACACAGAGCTCTTCTCTGACAACGAACCACGACCTCCCCTCGAGTCTGCGTATATCGCTACAAATGAACTGAACAGTGGAAAGTTATAGGTGTCTAATGAGTTGACTCTTCCCCAAGAACAGTTGCCTCAGTCAGAGTAGAGGCGTGATACTTGATCCGGGCTGCCAGAAACAAAATATCAGGAGCAGCTGAGATTGCAACCATACAAAACAAACTGGATCAGGAGGAAGAGAAAAGAACTGCTTTAGACAGTGTTGTTCATAGTTCCCTTTTCCATAGTCCGAAAACTATGTGGGCAATTCCAGAGAATAGACAACCTCCTCTTGAGCACTGAAGTTGTTCTTCTCTCTGAAAACAGTTTCATTAGAGTCAGAAGCTATTTAAAGGGCTCCCTCGATCTCGCTCTCTTAAGCATCCATTGCTTTTCTCTGTTCCTCTCCTGGTACCTTTCCTTGTGTCCTGGGCTCAAACTCGCTCCAGCTGATCCTCAGAGGAAGTGTTCACTGCCAGTCAAAACATTCTCTCTGATTGCCACTATCCATGTCAGAATATCTCCCAGGCAGCAGGTACTCTGTCAGCGCGAGCTTGCGTTCAGCCAGCACTTCTTAGCCAGAGAGAGAGAGAGAGCGAGCGAGTAGTGGTAGGGGAGCGGCACATAGAAATGAATGGAGAGTGAGGGAGTCAGAGGAAAAAAGCAGAAAAAAAGAGATGCAAACTGGCTGATAATACTTAATCCAACCTCTTGGATATGCTAAACAATGCGCAGAGCGTATCTTCTACATCCTCATGGTAAGGACGCGCATGCCTCTCTCTCTCTGCCTCGAATGAAGGAAAAAACAGCGAGAGGAGGAGTGGATGAGGGGCTGTCTCTAACAAAGGGTTGGGGAGGGGTGAGAAGGGGGGAGGCAGCGAGGGTGTGTGTGTGTGTGTGGGGGGGTGACGGAGAATGAAAGCTTTTGGGAATACTTGGGAGTGTTTTAAAAGGGAGGAAGCTGGAATGACAGCGAAAACACAAAAGGGCAATTGGACCAAAAACATTTAAATCCTTTTGAGTTTATAATGATTTAAAGGCTAGTATGGCCAACAATGTACTAAACGTTGTGATTTAACTGAGAAGGGGAAAAAATCTGTTATTTTTTTCTTTACTTTTTGATTGGGTTGTGATCTAATTGAGTTTTTTTTACAAGCTATAAAGAAAAAATACTGAATTTACAAAGCACAACAAAGATGTGGTTTCTGAGGGGAAAAGAAAAAACAAAAATATGAAATGGAAATCAACAGGCAAACACATCCCTACTCGAATTATTTATACGCTCTGTTTCTTAACCCACCCAGTTCTGGATACCAGGTCATGTGCAAACACAACAACAAACACAAATTTTCACAAGGTTGTGCACTGTTTCACATCAGGGGCCATTTATCACTTTGGACACAGGCTTTCCTTTGACTTAAGGGGCCCTGTGGAATCAAGCTCTTGAAGTACCTTCCAGAGAACACGGTGTCAGCCAAACCACCATCATGGGGCTCAAGGTTCTCTCGCTTGCTTTGGTCCTGCACACCCAAAATAACACCCATACACCTCCTGAGCCATTATTCTCCCTTCTGGCTGTCACATAAATGTCTAGGTTACTGTTGTAACTAGGGGTGGCAGGAAAAATCGATTCTTAGATGCATCACGATGCGGACTTGCACGATTCTGAATCGATTCACAAACGTCAAGTATCGATTTTATGAATGTTTCTTGCTAACATAATTTTGACGGAATGCAAAAGACGGACCTCGTAAGTGTGCAATAACAGCGGCCGGACAGTCTTTTGGCATGCACATAACACGAGACAAAGATGGCTCAGCAGGAAATTCGACAAGTTGGACAAGAGCCACACTGTATGCAATTTGTGTCAAACTAAAATAAAATATTTTTTGAAACACGACAATCATAAAAAACCATATATGTTTCCACCCGGAGGAAGAACATAAACTGCCGGTTGTAGCTGCGAACCAGACGACAATCGAGCAAGCGATGTCAAAGCTTCCACCCAGCTCCGAAAAGGCAAAGAGAACTACAAATTCGATTGCAATATTTATTGCCAAGGATTAGCGTCCTTACTCGGTTGTTGAAAACCAGGGCTTTCAGGGTATGTTGCGCACATTTGAGCCGAGATACAACATCCCTTCTCGTAAATACTTCACTGAAACAGCGATCCCCACACTATACAGTGAGACCTAAATCGATGTGATTGAGTCGCTAAAGAAAGCAACAAGGATAGCGCTAACCTGTGATGTGTGGACATCCATTGCCACAGAATCATCAATATGCTGTAAACAGACCTGGAAGTAAACCCAGAGTCTTACTAAGTTCTACAGAGTTTACTGTACTGCCCTCCACTTAGTGTGTCAGTCATTTATAAAACGTTAGTCAACATTTTGACTCCCCTCTGCTTTTTATTGTGGTATAAAGCAAAATGTTTTTTTGTTTTTTTATCTGAGGAACTCTTTTATGTTCAGGATTTAGTTTAAAGTCAGAAGCTTTAGACTCTTATTTATCATTGTATAAGTGCAATTTATATTATTTCTTTAATTTAAGTGCAATTTACATGTTATTCAGAAAATGCCACAAGCATAATTTTTTTTTGTCTGATTTGACTTGCCACATTGCTTCCATTTGTTGTATTAATAAAAGTTATTGGAAGAAAATTCATTGAGTAATTACAAATATTTTGCTTTAAAAGTACAAAGCAGTCAGTGAGAAAAAAATACTGTATTCGATAATCGTTTTATCATCGAATCGCAACTGTCTGAATCGTAATCGAATTGAATCGTGAGGTGTCTAGAGATTCCCACCCCTAGTTGTAACCTCCGTTCCCTGATGGAGGGAACGAGACACTGTGTCGAATGAAGAGATGCTAGGGGACTATCTTGAAGGCCTCGGTTACCTCTGAACTTGAGAAAAGGCACATGATAATTTGGCAGACAGAATTAGCACACCCCCAGACATACGGGTATAAAGGGAGGGAATCATGTATCTGTTCATTCAGGTTTTGAACTGAGGAGCCGAGAATAAGGTTCGGCCATTGCAGTGGCTCGGTTCAGCATCGTGGCAGGGGTGACACAACGTCTCTATTCAATCACGCCATGCGCCGAACCGTGTACGTGAGCTGCTGACGCAGGTGCGGGCAGGTAGTTATGTGCCAAAGCAAAAGGATGCGTCAGACTGCACGTACCCTTCCCCAATGCCCCATAAAAATCGTCATAAACTTTTTAGGTTCCCGGAATCCTGGAGGGGGGGAACAAAGTGACGTGCCAAGCATGGGAGCAGGCCGCGCCAGCCATGCCTTTTCTCTATATATATTCTTGCATAGAGTTAATGCGGCTGGGGGCATTTTAACGCTATCATACGCGTCGGGGAAGGCGTTCTTTTCCAACTCCTATTCTTTCAGGGGGAATAGACCCTGCAGAGACCACCACCTGCCCAGGCTGGAGGGAGTTAAAGTGTCGTGAAATACGTCACAAGTGTTTTCAGGCCACATGTGGAATAGCTAGTGCCGCCGCTGAGGATGTCATATGACCCAGGAGCATCCGGAACCGCTGCAATGGAACTGCTGTGCCTTGTCTGAGCGAACTTAGGCAGTTCAGCACAGGCTGCGTGGGGAGCAGGTAATATGTCGGGGAGCAAAGTTGCGTCCCCAAACAATTGTGCTGATAAAAAAATTAAAAGCACTTACCTTGCTCCATGTGCCTGAGGAGGAGGTCCAATGGAGGCGTCCTCTAGACTCATCAGAACCGGGAGTCTACAGTCGAGGGCGTGGCTGTGAGCGGAGCCCTGACACGAGGAACCAATCATCTAGCCGTGAGGGGTGAGCCATAGCATAGCTGACATCTGCGCGTCAGAATCAGACTGAACGAGCAGACCCGAAGGTGGCAGCCCAGTCGAGTCAGACGCCGCTGTGGCACTCTCCAATCCAGCGGCGAAATCATTATCCAGCTCGCGGGGTCCGAGGGAGTAAACAGACAGGCCGTGAGGTGAGCAGCTCTCACCTCGAGCCCAAATGGAAGCAAACGGTCGTGCTGGGGGCGGGTGGTTCATGGTGATTTGCCCAGCGAAACAGAGCCTGCTGCACTCCCTAAATCGCCTACATCGCTAGCCACGCCGGCCCCAATCCCGTAGGAAGGAGGTGCGGGGGGCAGCTGAAGTTACTTTCTCTCGGAGGAAAGAAAGCCGTGACCGCAACATTACCATGGTTATATTCTCGCACTGAGAACATTAACTATTCATAAAACGCTGTGTGATCGCAGCCCAGGCACGCAAGGCAGCTCTTATGACCATCAGAAGCGGAGAGATATCTGTTGCATCCAGGAACTACACAAAAGCGGAAAGACATCTTTAAAAAGACGTTCAACACCAATATGTATACTCTTTAAGAGAAAAATATACTCTTTTACTCTTTATGGAAACGCTGTCGATGCGTCCAGGGTCAAAGCTGCACTGCCGTGCAGAGAAGGTGAAAGCCGCTGATATGCACCATAGATCCAACAGCAAACTCTCTACAGAGGTGAGTGGAACAGTAGTGAGCTCAGCTCGCTGATCACACAACCGCTCGTCTCCGAAGAAGAAATCTGAATGAACAGATGCATGATTCCCTCCCTTTATGTATGTCCGTTCAAGGGACATGCAAATTATCTCTGCCTTTCTCAAGTTCAGAGGTAACCGAGGCCTTCAAGAAAGTCCCTTAGTGTTGCTTCATTCGACACAACGTCAATGTGAGCAACAGAAGGGGAACTAAGAATTACATTTAGCAGACAACTGGGCATCTAGTGACATTCAAGTGGAACTCAACCCATCAACGAATAGGGAAGCAGAAGGGAACACCACATCTGGTAGCTTTATTTCATGAATCAAGTACAAGCTAATTTGACTTCAAAGAGCTTTTTAATGCATCTTTTATGTGCATGCTATCTCAGAAGGTTAATATCTCTCTCAGTGTGCTTTCTCAGCTGGCATCTTCCATTAGGAAACTATCACAAACTGTCAACACTTCCCGCTCTTCGTGGCAAACAGCCGCAAGACTTTTAATCAAGTTCGGCTGGTTCTTCTTGCCATGTTTTGTGCGTAAAGCATGTATGGGGTTTTCAGGATTGGTGGGAAAGGAGTAGAGCCATCCACTTCATCTACTGTGCAGTATATTAAAACAGCAGTTGGTGATCACATTGAAAAATAGTGTGGGAAAAGAAATTTATGCTCAGATGATTATAATTTGTCACAAACGAGTAGGATTGTAGAAATCCAAATGTGTATACAGGGCTCAAAAAAAGTGCATCCACCCATCCGTCCATGGATTATCCGTCCATCCGCCCGTCCATCCATCCATCAATCTATCAGTCTGTCCTTCCGTCCGTCCGTCCATCCAACCATCCATCCATCCAACCGTCTATCATTCTGTCTGTCTTTGGTGAGTGACCCCATAAAACTAGCTTCCCTTATTATGCTCTCCAAGGGTTCCACCAAGGTTCCATAATAGATAAAATTAGAGTTTCCTCTAAGCTTCTGATAGATTCTAAGCATTGGAGATTCCTTCTCTTCCATCCAGATATAGAGTGCAGCAGCGGGCTGATTGTCTTCTTGTGCTGCCATTAAATAAATGTTAGACAATTTTGATTATGAGCAGATTCCTTCAACTACTAAACTAATTACACCACACTGTTCAGGTAGTCAAAATCCTGACACAAAAAGTGGAAGACAGTAAGAGAGAGATAGCAGGAGAGAAATAGGGAGGTGGACAGACTGCCAGCAGGCTTTCAGTGAGAATGAGCTAACTGTATGTCCAGCCAGAATATTCTACAGCTGGGAGTTCCTTACTCCACTGCTCTGTCATACAACTTGCAAGAATAGAAAGCAATACCACTGCAACAGAGTTGTAAAGCGGGGGCTATTCTCTCGCCCTCTCTGCCGAAGTGCCGATATAACTGTTACAAAGATATTCCACATAGGAAATGACATCAGCTAAATTTAACATGAGAACACATCTGCTGGCTGGTCTGCTGTTCTGTGAGCCACACAGCCTGCCTATAATACATCCAGGTGTGAGCTATCACTCAGATGAAACTGTATGCTCAATAACTAGTCAATTTCTACAGACTCGAGAACACAAAAAACCATATGGCAAGATTCCAATCCTTCTTTCCACTCACTGATAATCAATCCAAAATTTTGTGTGGAGAACTCCATATTGAAGACCGTGGTTTCATTTGGTTCTCTTAATTCTCTACAGCCCAAGTTGTTCATCTGAAAGATGTCAAAATCAAATCACTGTCAATCTGCCAGATTCAAACTGGCAATTTTGATCGATCTTAATCAAAATGAGCCTGATTAGGGAAACTAAAAGTGATCTATTCTTCAAAGCTTATCCTTGCCTCAGATTTGAATAAGTTTTATAAATGACCTAGATTGGGCAAATCTCACACACAATACCAAAACAGCTAAATTATATTTTACATATGATATTTTGCATCGATACATTACTTTCATGTCAAGCAAGCACCATGTCAATAGCCTACTGTAATGAGAAACAGTAAAATACATTTTAATACCTAAATACATTTTGATACATAAATACCATGGTAGTATTTGTTGTACTGCCTTTAATATATCTTGATTTTATGTTAAAATAAATAAATAATAATGTATATATATAAAAAGATTGCATCTGGACAGGATGATTTTTATTACTGCATTACATTAATGTTTTAAAAAAAAAAAAGTATTACAATAATGGTAGAAATTTGATTTTGGGAGGTGAAATATGACCAAAGCATTTGCAATGTAATAGTATATCCAAACTGCCACTAAAAATCTGTATAAAAAATTATATATATATACACTCACCTAAAGGATTATTAGGAACACCATACTAATACTGTGTTTGACCCCCTTTCACCTTCAGAACTGCCTTAATTCTACGTGGCATTGATTCAACAAGGTGCTGAAAGCATTCTTTAGAAATGTTGGCCCATATTGATAGGATAGCATCTTGCAGTTGATGGAGATTTGTGGGATGCACATCCAGGGCACGAAGCTCCGTTCCACCACATCCCAAAGATGCTCTATTGGGTTGAGATCTGGTGACTGTGGGGGCCATTTTAGTACAGTGAACTCATTGTCATGTTCAAGAAACCAATTTGAAATGATTCAAGCTTTGTGATATGGTGCATTATCCTGCTGGAAGTAGCCATCAGAGGATGGGTACATGGTGGCCATAAAGGGATGGACATGGTCAGAAACAATGCTCAGGTAGGCCGTGACATTTAAACGATGCCCAATTGGCACTAAGGGGCCTAAAGTGTGCCAAGAAAACATCCCCCACACCATTACACCACCACCACCAGCCTGCACAGTGGTAACAAGGCATGATGGATCCATGTTCTCATTCACGCCAAATTCTGACTCTACCATCTGAATGTCTCAACAGAAATCGAGACTCATCAGACCAGGCAACATTTCCAATTTTGGTGAGCTCTTGCAAATTGTAGCCTCTTTTTCCTATTTGTAGTGGAGATGAGTGGTACCCGGTGGGGTCTTCTGCTGTTGTAGCCCATCCGCCTCAAGGTTGTGTGTGTTGTGGCTTCACAAATGCTTTGCTGCATACCTCGGTTGTAACGAGTGGTTATTTCAGGCAAAGTTGCTCTTCTATCAGCTTGAATCAGTCGGCCCATTCTCCTCTGACCTCTAGCATCAACAAGGCATTTTCAGCCCACAGGACTGCCGCATACTGGATGTTTTTCCTTTTCACACCATTCTTTGTAAACCCTAGAAATGGTTGTGCGTGAAAATCCCAGTAACTGAGCAGATTGTGAAATACTCAGACCGGCCCGTCTGGCACCAACAACCATGCCACGCTCAAAATTGCTTAAATCACCTTTCTTTCCCATTCTGACATTCAGTTTGGAGTTCAGGAGATTGTCTTGACCAGGACCACACCCCTAAATGCATAGAAACAACTGCCATGTGATTGGTTGATTAGATAATTGCATTAATGAGAAATTGAACAGGTGTTCCTAATAATCCTTTAGGTGAG
The DNA here is from genome assembly GCF_025860055.1 of Xyrauchen texanus. Lineage (NCBI taxonomy): Eukaryota > Metazoa > Chordata > Actinopteri > Cypriniformes > Catostomidae > Xyrauchen > Xyrauchen texanus. Next base: position 21,736,836 of record NC_068300.1, read on the forward strand.
TGTATATATATAATGTTTCAAGAACATGCTCATATTTGAATAATTCAAAAATGTGCAATCTGATCTATATCTGTTAGCACAGTGCGAAAGCCTGTTGTACTCGAGTTCAGTGCTATCTACATAGAAGGGGTCACTGGATAGGTCTCTCGATCTCTCGATCAATCCTATATGTAGGTGTATGTGTGAATGTGTGTCCTTGGCCCAATCCACTAAAGACCATATCAGATAAAACACAATTATCCTAATCCTTCTTTCCTAACTCAGTCCTCACCCTAATACTTATAAGTCAATGTGTGCTCAGCACACCAGCGTATACCATAGATCACATATTGATTTTGGTTGAGGATAGCTACTGCCATTCAGGCTAAGTGCTTTCTGAACTGATGAAAACCAACATGAAATAAATCCCACTTTCTCCCATATATCAAGAGAGGAGCAAAGAAATCATTCCACTGGAATTTGTTATTGCTCATAGGATCATCTTTTCTTTCTCAGGGACTTAATGGATGTTGTGTTTATACTGTATTTTATTTAAGTACAGTGTCAACTGTTTCTCAGATATTTCTCCTAAAATTACTTATAAGAGGAATAAAATAATAAACAAATGCAACTATTGTGGACAGAATAGCTCATAAGAATGAGCCTTATAAGTATTTAATAAGAAATGCTCATATTGAAATTTCTGACTTTTGATTGGTATCTTGGTAAATCAGAGCGCAGCTTGTGAAGAAGAAAAATCTGAAAAAACACCCAAGAGTCTGCTCTTTTTCATTCCAATTTGCCATTTCATCACAATGATGTTTATGAGCATCAAGAGACATTAAAGAGAAATCATTTGTTACTGTCTTTCCAATGGAATCCCACCACGTCTTGTACTTTACTGTGTATCTATATCTTCCTAACCTCTTCCCTCCCCACCAGGAAAGCACCTGTCTAAGCAAAGACGTGTATGCGAGGAGGACTCTTCAACCACAGCTGGATCTCATCACCCTTCCAATCGAATGGCTCCACACTTTGGGACTAAGCTGCTGAGCACAGAAAGGAGCACAGCTGCCCTGGGGCTGAGAGCTAGGTCCCTGAGAACAGGCCAGCTACTGCATATTAATGGAGAAGAACTAACCAGCAACAGCATTCGCAGCCACTCACTGATCAGCTTACTGTTATTCCCCCTCATCACAGTAACTACAATAATGATTGCAGCATTTAATACATGCCATGCTCCCCTGTCTTTTTATTCATACTTCATATCCAACAATGCACTCTTAATGGTCCTCATGGGGGTAATTGACTGTGGCGGGGTAAAAAAGACTGGATCAGGGCTTTGGAGGGGCTGATGTGGCAAATTGCCAAAACAGAGACTGCGAGACCAGCAGTGAGTGACTGTTTTCTGGAGGCTTGCTTGACTTTGGCTGTGTTTGACACTGGGCTTCATGGGAGCTGGCATCCATGACAGACAGGGAGCTTGTGATTGAACTTCTAGGTAATTCAGGTGGCAGCATCAGCTGTGGAACTAAACTTGAGGACTAAGGCAAGCTTGGGCCAAATAGAGTGGCCTTTCCAGAAAACAGATGTCTACCCATCCAAGACAGGCAGCTAGGCTAATAGTTGTCAGTGAAGGCTTTATTTCTGAATTCTTTTTAATACCCTGTGATATAAAAATTTTTGTTTTAGTCAATGTCTGTAAGCTTTAAAGTCATCTATATACTAGTGTACTCCTAAAAGTTCTAGGAAAATTAGGGCTGTCCCCTGATAGTCGATCAAATGTTAGTCGATGAGAAGAGTCTTTGTCGACTAAGTTTTGATTGGTCGGTTGGTCTCAGAATAAACTCCACAGGAAACAGTCAAACACAGATTAGTGCTGGTTGGATGCTAGGTGGTATTATGGGGTAATTTTCATTAAGCAGGTTAGGGTTAAGCCTACACAATAAAGCAAGACACCTTGATTTCAAACTTTGAACTATATTTTGTATTTTTTTTAAAGAAAAATATTCAAATGAAACAGGAAAAAATTAAGTGCAATTAAAATGTGTGTTGTGGTTTTACAACAGTTGTCAACAGTTGTCAACATCTCTCTGGCAAAGAACCTGCTTAATCTGTGCATTCACAACCAGATGGGTATTTCGTTGTCCGGGAAAATACATTATCCAATTACATCGGCAACCCCTGGGATGAGGGATCGGTGGATATTCTTGCTTTAGTGATTTTGCATTGAAAATTATATTAATTTATTTTAAAAATGAAAAACTTATATCAAATACATTTCTAAATTCAAATTGCACTCCAAACGAAATGAAAAAGCCAATAAAATAATGAAGTGATAAAAAAAAGAATATATATATACTGTATATATATACACACACCTTTCCATTTACCATCAGGCAAGTATCCATCTTAACATCATTGCAGAAAATTACTTACACAAATGAAGACATAAAAACAATTATAAATGTAAAAATAATAATTATAATGATGATAATAATCATTGAAATATAAATCATGGTTCGATGTGAACATGTTTGTATTATTTTATATATTTTGTATTATTTTACAGGCTGCAGAGTTGTGTTCACAATGAACTGCTCTGTGGAAATAAAGTGAACTGAACTCGAAGAACCTCCCGAGCTGAGATGTCTGAGGTAATTTGCAGCATTCTCATAGACGATACTGTTCTTGCAAAAAAAAATTATTCAGAAGCCAGAAACAAAGAAAGAGTGAGAAACTTTTACATGTGTGTGTTCCACGAGACTGCATGCATCCGTACAAACATACATGCAGATGGGCTTTTCTGTCATCTGTTATAATATAATAAAGCATGTTTCTTCAAGCGTGTGTCTGTGTCTCTATGGGCAAATTATTTGTAATATTAATTTGATAATAATAGCCTAATAATATTAATAATAATTTCATACATTAATGGGAAAACAAGCCAAATATAATCTTGACATCGTCAAAGGCATCAGCTATTGGCGATCACTCGGACCATCGTCGATCCCCGAGATCATCGTCTGTCGGCACAACCCAAATGTGCATTTCTCTATAAATTAACAAAATGTTCAGACAGTCTCCTTGCTGTTTTTTTCGGACACATTCAGAATAATTACTGTCGCTGTGGCTCGTTTCATGCATGTGCTTGTAAAATGTACATTTTAAAGGCTCATTATTACAGTTTAATATTTCTCTGTAATGTAGAACAGTGTTAGCAATGTTACTTATAACATTCTTTCTCAGCCCTGGAACTCAAACATTTTCTGATGCCCCCAATATATATATATCAATAAGTAATTAAACGTACGACTAGTTGACTATTGGCTTAAATTAAGGCCTACTAATTGACTAAGAAAATCTTTGGTCGGGAGCAGCACTAAGGAAATGGAGCCAAACATCCTGATCTCACTTATTTTGTCCAATAAAATGTTCTCTAGACCGAGAATGCCCCTCCCCTTAATACCACCTACTTCTAAATAGAAATAGCAAGTAGCAAATCATGTTCATGCCTGTGGTGTAAACTAAAGGCTATTGGCTTTTTTGTTTTAAAGTCATTTTGTATGTCCCACCCCAACTTCTTCCAATAAGAAACACGTCACTTCAAGAATACTGCACTCGTCAAGAAATGTAATAGTACAGAGTTCCCACACCTTCTGACCAATGAATTTCCATGATTTTTCCATGCCATTTTGATGACTTTTACATTCATGATTACTGTAAAAGGGTTTGTAAATATTTCCAGGTTTTCAATGACTATGGGAAACCTGTCGATAGTTCAGTGCATGGAAAGCAAAATAATGGCATGCATCTCTTAGCTTTTTGCTCTGTAAAAGCTACATCACCAAAGTCTGCCTGTTGCAAAATGTCATAATGGAAACTTTTTGGTGCCAATCTATGATCCATTTATCTGCAAATCTATGCTTGAGACAATCAGTTCATCCTCCACTATTTGAGACTTGCCTCACACAATTACCCTCTGCAGAATAGAGGCCAAATTCAGCCTGTTTTCCATCTACCTATAAACTAACCAGAGGTGGAGAGGATGCAGTGATTTGATGTCATGCAGTGCATCGCATTTTATAAAAGCAAACACTCGGGAAGACCAAATGGAAATAGTTTCACATTCAGTACAGTATATAGAGAAAAAATTGTTGCTCCTGAGCACATTGCAATGAATGAACCTCTGCAAAGCAGCATGTGTATAGGGACCAAAGGGAGTGGTTCTTCAATCCATCTGGACATTTTGTATTCTTCTGCAGCCCAGGGTTTAATGCATATCACCATAGATGCACACACACACACACACACACATAAACACCCACAAACTGACACATGGTAGTAATAGGAAATATGTTCTCAAAAAGTACTTTACAACATTTCAGAAAGTTTGGGGCTTGACGAGAAAATAAGCTCTCCGGTGTTTTTTGTTTGTTGAATTTTTTACAGTTGGATGTTTTGAATATTACATTTCCATGTGGGGGCCTAACAAGCTTGAGCTAAATACAAAATTCATAAATACTCTGCTTTATGGAGAACCGCTTTTATGAAGTATGACCATTAGGGCATCAGAATACTACTATATAACCTATCATTTCGGCTCTTCCATTATATGGCATAGCTCCATTTTGAGTGCACACACACACTGTGCAAGCACATTTAAAAATATGCATACACTCTCACACACACACAAACTAAGCTTTTTCTGATATCAATTCTGACAGTGACAAGCTATTATATGCAGGGACCATTTCATTTGCATTTACAGTAATGAACTCTTTCTCTTCACCCTTTCATTCTCCCCTTTTTTCTCTATTTCGGCTTGTTCTCTGTCGTGGCAGATCGTCTTGTGTAGAGGGCAGAAGAGAATCTTAATTGGAACACATCCTCATCTCTCCTAAGCCATCCGAGGAAAAAAAGGAGTTTCAATTATTTATATTTCAAATCAAGAGTCTTGCAAAACCACCTTCCACAAAACAGGTTTTTTTCATCCCTTCTCACATCAATCAGACAGATTTCAGAGAGAAACTGTCAAATGTGGGAAACTCTTTATGTAGCTGTGTATCTGCAATCAGGCAAAGCTCTATTGGTATGAGAAGCAAAGACAAGATAGAGAAGCTGCAGAATTGTATTCTCTATTTTTATGAGAGCATAACAGAATTAAGCCTCCTATTGAGTCGTTTGTGACACCACGGCTTTGTACGCCCGCACTGCCAGAGCTGGCAGGGTCGCATTGACACAGGTGTTTGAGAAGATGAGAGGAAACTGGGTTGTTCCTTTAGCTCAAACAATCTGTCAGCAGCCAGAGAGTATAGAGACCCTACAGCCCCAGGAAGACAAGGTTAGATAGTCTCCTTTCCTCTCCTTTTTCTTTAAAGCGATAGTTCACTCAAAGTGAATGTTCTGTTACCATTTACTCACCATCTCGTTGTTCCAAACAACTTTCTTGTTTCCATGAAACACAAAGAAGACCTCAGTCACTATTCAATTTCAGTGCTTTTAAAAAAAAAAAAATACAATTAAAGTGAATGGTGACTGAAGTTACATGCTGTCTAGTAACTCCTTTTGTGCTCCATGGTGAAAAGGAACTCATACAGGTTTGGAACAACATAAGGGTAAGTAACTGATTACAGCATTTTCATTTTTGGATGAACTATCCTTTTAAGAACTCTTCAAAGACTAAATACATCTAGTTGCATGAGAGCTCTAACACTTTTTAGAACAAAAAAAAAAACACTTAGCAGCAGCTCTTTGATAAAAGCACTTGCAAGTTGAATGAATCAGCTTGGACTGCAGAGCTCATTTTTTCCACTTTTAATTCTCCATCTCGCTCCACTTTGCTGAGATTGACATCCACTAGGCTTGGCAAAACACACACACACACACACCCCCACATCCACACGCACACAAACACACACCTGCTTTTGCCAAGATGATTGGTGTGTATTTAAACATAGCAAATGCCTCATCCATTATTCACCTGCAAAGACCGACAACAATAAAAACTGCTATGGTGTGGACCAGCAATTTCCTCAAAGAATCTGCACAGAATCCTCAGGAGAGATAAACAGATAGTGAGGGAAGACAGGGAGGAAAGAAAAATTATCTTGGGCATGACCCAAGACTTGCCCAATGCAAACATTTGTTCTGCATGTAATCTGCAAACATAAGCACACTGCCAGAGAAACATGACTGAAGGGAAACATTTAGCTTGTTGGGAAGAATCTAAAAGGACCTGCTGCAGTAAGATTACCTCATCAGACATCAGGCCTGACAGTCTCGTAGACGTGTGAGGACTCCGCAAACCAACCGACTGTTAAGCTCTCACTTTTGAAAAGATCAGCCTTGCTGTTTACCAGCATACATTACTGTGCAAAAGTCTTAAGCACATGAGATAACAATCTCAAGTTGGTTATTTTATATAGTTGCTGTATTGTGTCAGTGGGAAATGTCAGTTTTAGATTTCCAAAAGTTCCTTTTGTAAATAGATAAGAATAGAAGAACATGGAGTCCTTCAAAAGATGGTATAGAGCCCTGATCTCAACATCATCAAGTCAGTTTTGGATTGCATAGAGACAGATGCAACTGACAGAGCCTAAATCCATAGAGGACATTTGGCAGGTTCTCCAAGATGCTTCGAACAACCTTGAAAAACTGTGCACAACTGTACCTAGACTAATTGGTGCTGTTTGAATGGTAATATTTTGCCACTAGTTAATTTCACATGTGTCTAACAATTATGCATATAGTACTGTATGTTGTGTTGTGGTTGGAGGTAGGACTGCACAATTAATCGAAAAACTAATTGCAATTACGTTTACGGCTGCCACGATTATGTAATCGTGAAAACTGAAGAAATGGCGCTACTCTTAATAAGGGTATAGCCTTTCACCAAACCTTCAAATAGCGTGTCCATTCCCCTGAAAAAACTGGCTCGTTTTTGCAAGAAAGTAAATTTTGCCTACTTTGACCAGTTTAGTGCATTCACAGGTCTGTCTTCATGAAGCTGGTGGTGATAAGGGCGTTCGTCTGAGGGTTGTTTGGATGGAGGAACAGCACAGCTCACTTTGGCAGAAGCCTCCACGTTTTAATGAGCCATGGGTCAGCAGCAGCAAAACAGAGCCTATCAGTAAGCACCCTCCCAGGCATCTATTCAAAAACACAGACATAAAGCCTCCCTATTTACTCCCAATTTCATATGTTGCTCTCCTGTGTGATGGCTTCGTTGCATTTTCTGATTAGAGGGAACATTGCAAGTGTTTGAATGCACCTTCTGGGATTCAAGCTTTTCTGATTTCAAATCTCCCTCTGCCTCTCTCTCTATTGCCCCTTGTACTGATGATCTACAAAACCCTTCTCCTGACAATCATTCCCACATTTGGCTATCTGACCCAAGTACCACCCTACCCCCACCTCCCTCAGGAGAGAGCAGGGGTCATGTAACTCTCCTCACCAGGCAACAAATAGGCTCCATGCATGTTCCGGTGTTCCAGAGGGCCGTTGCCATGTGACACTCTTCAAAAAGATCCACGGTCATGTACAATGAACAGTGCATGATCTCATTAATTCCAAGGTTGTTTGACATACAATCTAGGAGAGGCTCAGAGAAATTGAATTACAGGGTGATTTGTCTGATGGTTTGTATATATATAAAAAAGGATGCAGAAGAAAAGATATTGATCGACCACACAATGGAGAAGATCATTAGGCTCATTACAAAGTGAATTAGAGGGTGTTCGTAAGCTCTGCTTGCCATTTGGAAACCTGCTCACCCCTCAACACAATTTATTATCCCACAGAAATTTGACAAGCCTTAGAGTCAACTTTGAAGGCCATTTCACACTAAACACCAATTTTCACTAGATGTTTCTCATGACAAGCCTCTACATTAAAACAATGCATCTATATTTTAATGTTTACCTAACAATACTCTTTTTCTAATCTGATCCCAAGACATTGCATTTTCTACACATTTTCTGCACGAATTTAATTGAATGAGAATACAAAATGTAGTAAGGCCAACAAACTGTAAATTATTTAAATTCAATACACACCAAGCGTGATTAAAAATAATAAATAAACAACCAATAAGATTGTGTGTCAATACGTTTTTGGGTCATGTGATTGGAATTGGCAATTCAGGTATAACTACTCTATATACGTATATAGAGTATACAGCAGTCAGACTGCATATAGACAGTTGATATTGTTGATATTTGAGAACAAGGAAAACATAAAGCCATAGTTGCAACCAGAGGGAAAACAGTAAAATGGCAAGAAATTATTTGTTTAATATATACATATTATAGCTTACTTGCAGCATCTGTATTACAAAAAAATCTGTACTATTATTATTGCTACTACTAACAGCAGTCTACTGTTATTACTATTTACACCGTATTATTGGGTGAATTCAAGTAAACGTGTTCCCTTTTCACCATTTATTTCAATTACAATAATTGGCCCAATTTACCAGAACTCACCCTGTTCGTATATCGCATGATCACAGGGAGGGGTGAAAGGAAGAACGTAGGAAACGAGAGAGTCTGGGAGGTCAAAGGAGGAGTGGTTGGGTGGTCTGCAAGCTAATCTGTATGTTCTATACATTAGGGTGTCGGGTTGGCAGAGGAGATCACATCAGTGTGGACAGAGGTGGAGTCTGCTGAGGATGTGTGTGAGATAAAGACAAGATCAGAGGACTGGAGTCAAAGATCAAAACAGACAGATGAGAAAGACCAACTCAAGGGAGAATATTAGAATGTGCAGGAAGAGAAGAAGAGGTGAATCAGAAATAAAAGTGAGGCTGAGATGAGGACAGTGAGGAACAGAGGGGGTGAAATTACAGCGAATTGAGGAGAGTTAGTGGAACAGTGAAATCCAAACTGGATTTAAAAGAGAGTGACAGCTGAGAACTGGAATGAAAGAGAGAAGAGACAGGGAGAGGGACAAAGAAAAGGCCAAGACCTAGTGATACAATTTTATATCAATATCTGGGACGTGATTATTTATGTTTAGGGTAAACTTATCTATTGCGATCTTTTACATCTTCAATGTTCTATGGTGCTTTGCACAACAAGTGCTTTCCTTAAGCCATAGAAGAAGCACAGTATAAACACATCACTGACTAAATTTACATGGACACCAGAAAGTGGCTTATCGTGAGAAAGTGGCATTTTCGTTTACATGCTCTTTCTAAGTGGTGTACTCTTTGCTCCCGTATACAGTGACCATGGTTTTTGCAGAAAGCGGATGTAACAAAGTTCGTAATGGGGTTGCAAGGAGGAAGTAGGAGACCTAACACAAATGGTATTTATTTTATAACACAAAATTGGCTTTTCAGCACTTTACTCAATAATCATGCTTTTCAGTGCACACAGCTTAACACAGTCTTGGGGGGTGGTAGCTCTCTCTCCCTCACTGGCGTCTGGCTCACTCTTAAATCTGTCTACAGCTCTTAATGCAATGACAAACAGCTGTTGGAGACAATCATTGCCAAGTGATGATCCTTACCATTTTCATCTCCTTATCTCACTCTCCAAGTCAGTGTTCTACCACAAACCCACCACCATAATTGTAAGTGTGCATACTTTGTTTCCCTTCACATGTGTTTATTAAAGTACCTGTGAGAGCAGTCATTTCAAAATAAGAGTCCCCGGAACGTTTCAGGCTTGTTTAAAATTAAAAGTCCTAATTTATGTAACAAATATTTTATTTTTATTAGTTTTCTCTTCTGGTTATTATTGATATGTTTGTAGCACAATAAACTGCATCTGGAATTTCATTTAATGTGAGCTCTTTTTGCCTCTGTGTCTGGTCCTCCCATCACAGTTCTAACATCACACAGCCGATTCATTAGTTATAAGTCTTTCTACTCTTTGCCTTTTTATGTTGTGTCCAACAACTATCTAATTTGAACAATGATGCAAATTGTCAATTAAAAACAGCTTTTTGGCTCATAAATGTTTTAGTTAAGGAGCCAATTGCTCCGTAGTCATGTTTTTAGTCTTAAAGATATCTTTACAATTTAAACAAGTTATAGACTAATATTCATAGCTTGATGGTCAAATAGAAATAACTGAGTGTTTTTGGACCTACTGAGTGCACTTAGTTTTCTCATTCACTAAATATTAATGTGAAAAACATGACTAAAAATATTGATTCTTGTTGTCATAATATTGATACAGTTTTGTGCGGTTAAAAAAAAAAAGACTTTAAAATATCAATATTCCCCCAACCTCTAGTAAAGGGTGCCAGCAAGACTGAGGCTTGCAAGAGATCAGGACAGCTGCACTGTCTATACAGCTTGTAGTATCCAAGTGTGTGTGTGTGTGTGTGTGTGTGTGTGTGTGTGTGTGTGTGCGTGCGTGCGTGCGTGCATGCGTGCGTGTGTGTGTGTGTGTTTTTGCCTTACACCCACAGGGGACGGCCCTGTCTCCACATCCTCTGCTGGGCTGAAAAGGAAGTGAAAGAGGACCAGGACCATGACCAGAACCAACACACATAAAAACCAGACAAAGGCCACACAATGACCAGACTCTTTTGAGGAACGCATGGCATATTTAAGGGAAAGTGGATTAACTTCTCCTTTTGTGTCCTAAAAAACACATGAGGGTGAGTAAAAGACCATTTATTTTAAGGTGAACTACCCCTTTTAAAATGCCAGATTTTGGAACTGGTAAAAATACCAGTTTCTGATTTTGACAGTGATTGAGGACCATCATTTCCCCATGAAGACTGCATTCCAGCCTGAGGAGGGACAAATGGGCGACCACCATGGAGCATCTCTGACACGTCTTTCCCACTGACCAGTCATCTGTCTGTCTCATCTGTTGGCCACATGCGTGAAAGTCCTCTTTGGATCAGTGAGTTGACTTTTCAGTCTGTCTGCCACCTGGCCACAACTTGTTAAGAAAATATTCATTCCCCACCCTAACTCCCTACCCTCCATTCCACAATCAAATCTATTTTTCTTTCTCACATTTCATAATCCTCCCCTCTCTCATTCCTCTCCTATATCATTTCCACCTCTATCGATCAAAACAGACTCTCTATAATTGGTAGGTCTATTTAGTGACTGTGTTAGACACAGAATATAAGAGGAATAGAATAGGAGAGAAAGGACAATAGAGAGAAAGAAAATGCTTACTGAAATGAACAAGTGAACTCATCTACTTGAAGACAGTGGCATTCTGGTAAAGGTTATTGTCTTATAAAAGGCTGAGAGCCTGGAATAATTCACTTGGAAATCAATTTTCTTCACACCATTCATACATTACAGAGCCATGATGGACTGTGGTTTCCTCTTTTTCAGTTTCTTTCTGTCTTTCCTTTTTTTCCACATATTATGCACTGACCCCCATTTTCATTTTCTGCGCTTTCATATCAGCTCTTGCGATTCGTTCCAGCTCATTCAAAAGAAGTGAATTAACCCATAGATTAACTGACCCATTCGAAACACCTCCAAATGACAAAAGAACGGCCACATGCTAATCCTTGTTAACACGAGGTACAAAGTGACACTCTGTAATTAGGTCCATCGTGATTGAGTGTGGACATCTCATACACATGTTCTTGAGCATGCGACACTAATGCCATTTTTTGTGGTGCGGGTGATATCGTCATCATCATCATGGCAACCACAACACACGGCCACATTTTTGTAGCTGTCTGTATTGTTTTTCAATAATTTTTCTTTGTAAACATGCACTTGACTGACATCTTTAGCCTTGCTAAATACCTGACATCTGACATCTCGTGCAGGAGTGGTGTGTGTGTGTGTGTGTTTTTTACACAGTGTTAAGTTAAAAAGAAATGTTACTTTTGAAAAACCTTGAGAAGCCTCTGTTCTGTTCTATTCGTTGCACATTCGGTCTGCACGGCCCCTTACAATTTGGTCAAAGGAGCTGGGTTGGGTAATATAATGGCACTTTATACCATGTGACAGTAGAATTGTTTTGGTAGATATTCTTCTGTACCATTTATATATATATATATATATATATATATATATATATATATATATATATATATATATATATATATATATATATATATATATATATTATTATTATTTTTTTATATCCTACACCAAACAGAAAATTATAATATACTATGCAATCTGTGACAGCCTCGTTAACAGGAGCAATTTAGTTTGGATGTGTTTCACTGTTTTGCTACATTATCCACCTTTTTCCTGAACATGGAAGTGTTCCACAATTCGACTCATTTTAGTGGTAATGTAATGGTTAAGGTATCACTTTTGTAAAAATACATGTGGCTTTATAGTTCTGATACTTCACACAGTCAAGATAACTCAAGTTTTTTTATTGACTGTGCCTCACCATATTGTGTACATTTTGTGTACATATTGTGTACAGTGGATATAAAAAGTCTACACTCCCCAGTTAAAACAGCAGGTTTTTGTGTTAATTAAAATAAATCATATCAGAATTGTTTCACCTTTTTTTACAACCTATGCAATGCCACTGAAAACCACAGTGACACATTTCAGATTCACCCTTTGATTTTATTACAGCACTCAGTCTGTTTGGATAAGAGTCTATTAGCTTGGCACATCTTGACTTGGGAATTGTCCCACTCTTCTTTGCAAAAATGTTCCAGATCTGTCAAATTGCTAGGGCATCTCCGGTGTACGGCCCTCTTCAGGTCCACCCACAGATTTTCTATAAGATTCAGGTCTGGGCTCTGGCTGGGCCATTCCAAAACATTCATCTTTTTTTGCTGAAGCCATCTTATTGTTGATTTGGATGTGCGCTTTGGACCATTGTCATGATGAAAGGTGAAAGATCTCTTCATTTTCAGCTTTCTAGCAGATGCCAAAAGGTTCTGTGCCAAAATTGACTGGTACTTGGAGCTATTCATGATTCCCTCCACCTTCACTAAAGCCCCAGTGTCAGCTGAAGAAAAGCAGCCCCAAAGCATGATGCTGCCATCACCATGCTTCACCGTGGGTATGGTGTTCTTTTGCTGATGTGCTGTGTTGTTTGTGCGCCAAACATATCTTTTACAATTTTGGGCAAAAAGTTCAATCTTGGTCTCATTAGACCATAACACATTTTTCAACATGATTTTGGGAGACTGGATATAGGTTTTTGCTAGGCATGGATGTTTTTTTTTTTGTTGTTTTTTTTATTCAGAAAAGGATGAAGAATACAGGAGATATTTGTCACATGTAGGGAGCAACCAGAACTTGGCACAAAGAGCTGCAGCTCCTTTAATGTTGCTGTAGGCCTCTTGACAGCCTCCCTGACTAGTTTTCTCTTTGTCTTCTCATCAATTTTGGAGGGACGTCCTGTTCTTGATAATATCTCTGTTGTGACATACTTTCTCCACTAGTTGATGACTGTCTTCACTGTGTTCCATGGTATATCTAATGCCTTGGAAAAAATGTTGTAGCCCTCACCTGAGGGATACCTTTCAACAATGAGATCCCATTGATGCTTTGTAAGCTCTTTGTAGCCCATGGATTTTGTTGTAGCATGCAACCAAGAAGATGTCAGAAAAATCCTACAAGAACAGCTGAGATTTATTTGGAGTTAATCAGAGTCACTTCAGGTGAAGACAGGTGTGTACTATTTCACATTAGCTTGATGATTGGTTGATTCTGAGCCACATGCCCAATTATAAAAGGGTGTGCACACTTATTATGCAGTTAAGTAATTCTAAGTTTTTTATTTATTTCTTTTTATGTCACTTTGGTTTTCAGTGACATTGCATAGGTTGTACATTTTACATTAAAGGTGCAAATAGTCTGATATGATTTATCTTAGTTTAATTTTTTACATCACAAAAACCTGCTGTTTTAACAGGGGTGTGTAAACTTTTTATATCCACTATAACAACTCAAAGCAGTTAATGATATCAGCATAACTAATCTCAGACCATGAAGTGATGGTCCAAGTTTAGTTATGCTGATATCATTAACAGTTTTGAGTTGTTATAACAGCCAACAACTGTAAAAGTTCAATTTTACTCCCAAAACACTTAAATGGTTATTGTTCCATGTCTAAATTGCTGGTTTCGGTTCTGAGAAATAGTATTTTTTATAGGTATGTTGATTTAACGCACTAATTTAGTGCGACTAATTATATTAAAAACATTTGCTCAATTGATCATGCCCTCTGACGTGTACATAAATTCCATAAAAAAGTACAGATTTTTCAACCATACGAGCCGCAAGTGGTCGTGTCTAGAGGGTAACCCCCCAGTTACCTAAAGGTTTGTAAGAGCCTCACTGAATGTTTATTAGAGTTTATTTAGAGTCGTGCCGAAACCCTACACCTACCCCTACCCCTAAACCTACTCCTAATCTTAACCCTATACCACTAAATCTAACCCTAAACCCAGGGGTGGATCTACTGGGGTGGCAATGCTAAGAAAAAGTCTGTCACCCCAACATAAGTATTCAAATGTATTAAAGATAAATGTAAGTATATTATAGTTGATGTTGACATTGTGTAGGGGTTTATTCATGTCAAACGGCCTAAACACTCACTGAATACACAAATGACTACAGACCCATAGCGTGATTGATTGCAGCAGCAACCAATCCTGTGATTGTATACAGCAGCTGCAGCAGCCAATCACAACATTGCCCAATCTACTATTCCAACGCATGTACAGTATTTGGGCTCTCACATAGTATAATTCATATTCATGAGTTAAAATTCATCGGGTTTCCCGATAACATTGTTACCCAAGCTTTAACAATCATCTTAACTTATGTTGCTTGTTATTATATGTTTGTGTTACACCCGTTTCCCAAACCAGCACATATATCGATTGTTATAAAGTAGAACTTAAGTACTTCTTTAAGAGCTGTCCAGTCCAAAGGTGCTGATCACTAGACAGTATGTCTAGGTGTTTGTCTTCTCAAAATTTAAATAAGACGGAAATACTGACAAGCATGGAAGTTGTTTGTAACCTTGTTGCGGCGCCGAAATGTATTACCTAACTATTACAGAATTTTATTAAATAAATAATTATGGATTTAGTAAGACAGAGTTTCAGATGTGTTGATGCTCAATCATAGAGATTAATGAAAGTGACATGTAAAGTGAATGTATGCTATGTGAATTATAAGGGGCTCAAATGTAGCCTAAAGTTTTTGGACTGGAAACTGAACAAATGCACACAGAACAGGATTAAAATGATGGGCATCAGTATTGAACTACTCATAGAACTGTCTAAATATTAATAGATTATCTGTTTAGAGTTCAAGGTACTGTGAACTTGTAGCCTTACTACCATTATGCATCATGCAATTTGTTACTGCCTTGTAAAAAGACTATACAATATGATATATACCATAATCATAATATAAATTGACTCCTCCCATGATATAAGATTTTTGTCATATAGCGCATACCACATATAGTCTGTTACAAAAGAATAACAAAGAAAATGACAAGTGCAGCCCATTGTGTCCCCTGAGCTTTCCAAAGTTGAGTAGCTCTGTTCTAGAGGGACGCTGATGAAAACGACCAAGTTGCCCCTTCATATTCCTGAGGCCAGTTTCTCGTCATCTTCCTGCCACCATCGCTGCTCTGATTATGAATGTGCGTGTGTTTGGGAGATGCTGGTACTGATCGCAGTAATGAGGCCAACCAGTGTTTACGAGTAAGTGTAAATGTTTAATGTGTTATGCTGATGAAGCTCCTTTCTCTCAGACCCTCAAAGGGACAATGCAGAGTTAAACACCCACCCAGAAGCCCACCCACCTCCACCTCCACCTTCAGCTCCATCCTTTCAAAGCCAATTACTCAATCGTATGACAGCACATTCAAAAGTAACAATTAACTCCATCAGTCCCTGCTACTATACACACACATTTACACACTTCCAGATCAAAACAGGCTGTTAATGGACATCCTGTTGAATTCCATCTTCCTCATCCTCTTTTCTCCTTCGTCTTATGAGACCAGCATGTCAATCACAATAACACACTCTTTATTATTATTATTATTCTGGCTGCTGGAAACGAGCAGTATGTGGTGAGTGCACATAATCATTTAGCCTGGAGTGTACATAATTAATGAGGGAGCGTGATAACAGTATTGCTTTGTTACATCTCATTCTATTCAAAAATTAAAAATTACATTAAATGCTAGATAAATTAAAAGTGAATCCCTCTCGTTTAGTACAAAGATTCTTGTTGGAATGCTAATAAATTGTTGTATTCATTTTTAATCAATAAGCCAGACACACTCGTTTTTGCCCTGTTTTTTTAATGTGCTACTACTTGCCATGAGGGACAATAACATCATCCATATTGTGCATGTGAAAAAAAACATCCAAACAAATTTATGCAATTTGCATCACAATGTATTAGGACTCGATTTGGGTGATAATGGTCGAATGTGCCCGAATAAATTGAGATGTAAAATTGGCAGATTTCATTTTCCCTTTAAAATAAAAAATTGCTTAAAGTGATTTTCCAAACAAACAAGCTTTTGTTCAACGTCCATGACTGCCATTGTTTTAGAGATAATATAAGCATACCAGATGAAGTGCACATTTACATAGGCTTTAATCACAGATCGGTTAAATCTATTATGCAACGAACAAGGCTGCAGTGCAGGGAGTATTTTGGATTCTTAAGTGGAGCTTGCTTATTGTTAGCATTATGTTTACAATGTGTACAATGCTACTGCTCTCTTATTATCTTTTCCCATTCATTAGATCGAAAAAAAGATATAAGCACACTTAAAGCTGAAGTGTGTAATTTTGACAGTACGATACTTTCTCCTATCCTTTCTCATATCCCAGCTTAATATGAATAGACAAATGTAAGTAAAACATTCGTAGGCTGATTCCATTGAAAAGTGTTCACAATGTGGCTCTATCAAAACATTGCTCTGTTTGTTTGAGCATCCTGATCAGCCTGACATAGCATAAATGGCTCAACCAAACTGTTTTGTCAACCAATGGAAGACATGAAAGAGTATTCATGGACACACGTTTGAAAACAGTTATAAAAAAAAAGGTATCAATTCTGTTTGGTGACAGCAGTGGCACTAAAATAATGCACTTCAGCTTGAAGTACGAACAGTATAAGGATAATTATAATAGAGCAAACCGAGTCCACTCATATCTCAAAGCATATCTGCCATATAATTCCCAATCACTCATTTTTGACACTTACAAGAGCGTCTGAATTAACAATTTCAGTTAGTATGTCAGCATAACAGCCAAAAACGTGTCAACAGCAAAATTAATCAGTGTCAAAACGCTGACTGAGATTACGAAGTGCAAGCAAGGAGAATCTGACAGGATCCTTAAACGGCAATGCGAAACACCTCTCCTATTTTTAGACTCTCTCTTTCAGAGACACAGCAGGACTGCTTAGCTGTGATGGTTAACACTAAAAGTGATTATGTCTTTTACACATTTACAATGCCATAAAAGAACTGTGGGCAAAATAGCAGCACTCGTCTGTATTTAGATTAGTCAGACTTTGGCCCGGCCATTTCTGACCGTTTAAATGACATTTCACAACGTTGCATTTTGATTGTGGTACAGTTACATCACAGTGCAATATTTAAAAATAATTTTAGAATCCACAATAATAATAATAATATATTACTATTTCATTTGAGATACATTTGAGGGTCAAATTTGATCTCTATTCCTCTCTCTTATAATTATTTTGTCATTGGTAAAATTCTATGTTATTCCTTGTCAAGTTCCCGGCTGAATTTTTTTATTTTGTTAAAACATTTATTTAAAATTACAAATAATAGCTATCGAACATTAAACATGTAAAATGTAACAATTTATGCACAGAGCCACACTAAGAGCCCAACATCTCTGGGATTTAACAACATAGGGCATTACATATAAAGCTACCCAAAAGAAAGCTTTTTCTGGAAAATAATCTGAAAGAATATTAAGATATTTTTGAAACTATTGGAGTTATAAGCACACCAACTTGGAAAAACAACAAGAAAAAACATGTTTTTGTTTTTTTTGGACACACACCATTGGAAAATAATGGAACAATGGGTGCT
The DNA here is from genome assembly GCF_025860055.1 of Xyrauchen texanus. Classification (NCBI taxonomy): domain Eukaryota; kingdom Metazoa; phylum Chordata; class Actinopteri; order Cypriniformes; family Catostomidae; genus Xyrauchen; species Xyrauchen texanus. The sequence continues at coordinate 21,754,847 of NC_068300.1, forward strand.
GAAGCCAACTGATTTTAATAATATAGCTACCTATCCCTCTGTAAAAAAAAATGAAATTGCTTCAGTTTTGTTTTAAAATAATAGGAGAAAATGATCAAACCACCCCCCAGGACAGGCACCTCTGGATGAGCTGACACAAAATGACTTTATTGGTACACAATGTTCTTTTAAAAATATTAAAAAATATCCTGGAAAAATATTGTACCAGGTTAGACATGGTAATGATGTTTATAAAGGGGATGTGCTGACAACATCACAACATTTCTGCAAAATTGTGAAAAAGCAAATATATTAAGTCAAGAAAATAGATGTTATTTCAACATTTTCACATTTTCAAAACATACTGTAGTTGTGCTAACTGGGTACATATTTACCCAGGTTTCTGTAGCTAGTCCAAGGGGATGCACTGAGGCAATGGTTTGTAATGACGGATTGGAGGCAGGGGTGGGAGGGGGGCAGATAGGGGTCAGAGTGAGCAATTCCCTCATGCCTGTCTGCTGCCTGAAGCCCAGCTCTGTCAGGCGGTCTAATGGAGACCTCAGCCCCATTTGAACAGACCCCCTGGAGTCTGCCCCTCACACATCAGAGGAAATGCTGGTGATGTGTGCGTTTAAGCAGGGGAGCCCATATGAGATCACGGAGAAGAGAAGCAAAGGGGGAAGAATTATGGAAGGAGGACAGGATTTTCTACTAATGTACAGAGCACTGGGGATCAGAGTTGTCTGCTCACCAGATGGGTCCCCCACTTAACTTGAGGCTGGGTGGGGGTGAACCTCATCCCTTGCCTCTTCCCTGCCCTTGAAGTGGAATGTTAAACCGGTTATATTACAGTGACCTACTTAATTTTCTTGCTTCTCACCTATGGTGACCTGTAGGTCATCACTCATCAGCCATTCAACACAATCAGCCTTATCTCCTAAAAGCCATGTACAGTATTGTTCCATCAATCAACCATAAAAAGACATTAAATCAATGGAGCATTTGCTACATAAAGCTGATCGCAATTGCATTGTGTTATCTGTTACTGTCTACATGATGACCTTGTGTGGGCAGGGCAGGGCTATGGATTATGATGTGCAAGAAGATTCTGTGAGTTGGCCTCAAAAGGATTTAGGTTTGTGCTATGTTTATGTACTTACAGCAGATGTGAAATCAATACAAACACTAATGAGCGTTGAAGATCAGTGTTAGTACAGGTGCTCCCCCTTGTGGTTACGCCTCAAAATGCAGCATTGAGAAATAGCCTACCTCCTGTTACACAGTGTAAGTGGCTCTTCCCCCATAAAGGGGAAACCTTTAATTCAGTATGTACAGCAAACTGACTGATAGCTAAATGTCAATGTCCCTCAAACACACTAAAGTGTGCTGTCATATTCAGGAGTGATTAATGTCAATATGTATGGAATGTGTGTATGTATTTGAAGGAATCCAGACAAGAAGAGCAAGAGGTGTGAAGTTGGTGGTATAGTTCACACTAGCCTTGTCAAAACAAAAAGAAGTGTGAAGCATAGGAAGTAATACCTTCAGTGGCCACTAGGTGGCAGTAGGCGCTCATCAAAAAAAGTTCTCCACACCTGTCACATGGAGACAGCTATTTCAGTCCCTCTATGTCTAATTCCATCTTAATTTAAGAGCTTGCAAATTACAAGCTTTTTTTCCTTGGATAATTAATTGTGACTCGGTTAAATCAAATGTGTTAATCAGAGAGATCTGTAGTGGAAGAGGCAAGTCGGGCATATATCAGAATCCTTTGTGGTGAACCCCTATTTCAATTAGGCATTTTAATTATGCCAAATGTGGCATTCTGATGACCAGTAATGAGGAATATGTGGTCTCATTCCTAAAGCATCAGTAATTTGCCCTGGGGTCAGTATTGAGGAGCAAAATGCCTCCCCAAACCTATACTGAGAGATGAGTTTTTACCACTAACCTCACTCTCTGTCACTAGAGATCAAAAGAACAGTAATTACCAAGCTTGAACATTCAAGACAGACAATAAAAAAGACTATTATGGTTTTACTCATGCTGAAACTAGCCTTGAGGCTTTCAGAAGAGAAAGCCATGATGTAGAACAGGCAAAGGCTTATAAGGAGCAGCGGCAACTGTTTGTATTGTATAGTACACTAAGAACTTGGTTAAACACTGACAGGCAGTTAGCTGGTAAGTGTTCCTCAGCTGCCCCAAAAGGAGCTGCTAGTGTATGCTGGACTAGAAGGCAGCAGCCTCTCACGTATGAGCTATGGCCCTCAGCCAATTAGGCAAGCCACGGCAACAACTGCTACAAAATTTCAATTTGTGTGTCAGTCAGACGGAGCCCAAACATGGTGAAAGCTATGTGAGAGATGGAGAAAGAAGAATGTGAGGTGGTTAAGTTTACAGTTACATTCTACTTGAACAGGAGCCTAAACAGTTATTTCATAGCTTGACCGAATAAGGAAAGCCAATGGGTGAATGGTACTTAAGAAAACATGGAGACATCCTGTTGCATTCTTCCAAGTTTTTCTACACATATAATATAACACACTTTTCAGGTGTTTCACTATGGCAGGCTATGATCATCATCTGTCAACTGTGTGGATGGAAAGTCCTGGCATATCTACATTAAGTATAGTCTCATTTGCACCAGCATATCTCAAATGTGCCCAAAGTTTTCTTTTTTCACCCATCACATTTGCTCTAAATTCAGCATTACTCTCTTAGACACAAGCCATGAAACAATCACACACAAACACACACACACACACACACACACACACACACACACACACACACACACACACACACACACACACACACACACACACAGTTTGACTTAAGTCTTCCACCCTCTGTGGATTGAAGAGCAAACAGACAATTAGAGCATGCAGGGAGCTTGCGACAGGTTCTGTGGCATAGACATGGGGCCTCTGGGATACAGCTCAACCCTGTGTGCTGGGGCAACTGCAACATGCAGCCAATCTCTAACTAATCCCCACAGCAGGGAATATAAACATGCAGATATCAGTAAAGATTGTAGCACTGGTTTGGCTCAAGAACTAGGAAACATCTTAAAAACACAACTAGTGAGACGCAACATAACCAAAGTGAGATGCACCAAAAGTGTCCGTCTGGTGCACCAGTATATATATAGATCAACAATTAAAAATAGTGCAGATAGAAATACAGTAGATCAATAAGTAATGTTTAATAATATGGAAATAAACAAACAATATTTTGACTCTTAAAGCCACTTTATATATTTTATAAATGCTTTGTCTGCTGCCACAATACATGAATATGACTTAATATATTTGAATTATCTATATTATAATATGTATTATGTATGACATTCAATTTATAATTATTGCGATTATTGTATACTAAATAATCTTTATTTGGGGTCCTTTCTTAATAAACACTGACATTTGCATTTAAATACAATTAATTGTATTAATTAATATGCATATCATGTAATTAATCTGATTAACAAGATTAATCGATTGACAATCCTAGTAATTATTATTAATGATAAACATCTTTTAAAATGGCTTTTCTTTTCAATTTCCTACTGTTAGGAAAACAGAGTTAAAAATGTTAACCTACATAGCACTTTGTGTGCAAAACATTTAAAACAAACAAACAAACAAAAATTATTACACCCAACAGAACAATTACGTGACTCTGCATTTAGCGGTATCTGTCACGTATATTTTTTGAGATTTGCTTCCATGTTGAATCCAAGCGAAAACAGCATCAGTCATTGTGACACAGCAGTGAGTCGCTAATGAATCTAAACATTTAGCTGTCGGCTGCGCAGAAGCCCCAAGTGCCGCGCTATGTGGCTCGCTCGCCACCACCGTATAATTTCGATCTCTCAGGTGCTGACGAAACATTAAACTTATTACCACCATTCTCACTGTGAGATAAAGAGCACACTGGAGCGAACACACACAAAAAATGATGTGCCTCTCCTACCTGTGAAATGCATTCAGTCTAAGGGAGGCCCCACTAGCCCTTTCACAAGCAGGTCCCGACAAAACACGCAATTTTCCTTAGCATACATTTTTAATGCAGGCTCTTAGAAATGTCTGAATAGCAGTTCAGTGATAAACGAGGGCTGGAAAAACATGGGGGATTAATACAAAGGGACCTGTCGGTCAACAAATTCATGACTTGAAAGAAAAGAGATTTCTTCAATCGGCTGCATCAATAGGCTAAGAGAGGTTTAGAGCAACACAAAAATTAAGCCAAGGCTGATAGCTTGTAGAAGAAAAGGCATCAAACATGGAGGGAGAGGGGGGTTCTGATAATCCAGCATAAATCAAAGCCATCCCTGTCGAGCATCAACAAGGGAAAAGGAACGAAAGAAACAGGCAAAATAGGGATGTAGTAAGTATAGCTAAAGTGTCTATAGTCACTGTGCTTTGGAGCAGTGTTTATTGGATCTTGTTTATATGTGGCCCTGCCATGGAGACAAAAGAAATGGGGCAGGTTTTTTCAAAACTCTGAGAGAGCTGGATAACAAACAGCCTGATTTAACCTCCCAAGCTGTAGGAGTTCTATCAGAGCAGTGTCTTGCACCATCAGCGGCCCATGTACACCAATGGCTGCCTACTGTGAGGTTCGGCACGATTAAATTGAGAAATTCTACTTTACTAATTGTTGTAAAAACCAATAATACACTAGTAGTGCGTAATAATTATTTTGCTACATTTAAGAATCCTTCAGCATGGTAAAATCATTGACCTTAAAATCATGCACTAGAGAAAACCAGGGTTTTCGCAGGAAGCAGCATTCTGAAACATCTTCTAAATGCAAACGCTGTTTTCCTAATGCCGTTTAAGGGATTAAGAGAAAGCGGTTGAACACAATCATGTTTCTCCAAGAGAATGTGGCTTATGTGGTCATGTAAATGCATTAGCTGTGTTCTTACAGGTTTTTGAAGAGTGCGCATATGTGTGGAACAGACCGGATAACTAACGTCATAGGATGGAGCCATACATCATATCAACAAGTCAACACAGCGGAAACTACTCAACATTTCTGGGAGTTCAGTGGGTAAGGGGAAAAGCATATACACTTTAAAAATACCTATTTATACACACCAAATTAAAATATCGACTACTGTCCCTCACACAAAAAACACTCAAAATGGAGGGGTACACCCTAAAAGAATCAGGAAACTAGCACAGCGCAAAAGATTTGTTTTCATGGACAATTATCAAAAATACAGTTTAGCAGTAATTAAATAAAAAATATTTGACTAATAACCTTGCCCCTCTATCTATGGCACTACTTTTATGGACTATAGGATGTCTGCAGCAGCAATCACAACTAGCAAACAAAATAACTACTAGCAGATTATAATGAGAATCCAGGCTGTTGTGTTAAACTAATAGTAATTCACTACAGTCGCCTGGCTGAGGTGTGTGTGTAGGTGCCGGGTGCCATCATCAGGGTTGCTCTCTGCAGGTGGTTATTTATGTGTTTGCATACTTGCTGTGGAAGGAAGAGAGAAGTCACATCTCTGTAGTAATGAGCTCTCCAGGCAACAGCTGCTTCCATATGGGGCACCACATTAACACTTACAGTCACCTCAAACTGAACCTACAGTGCCAAATGAAACCTCTGCAAGTCTCTGTAACTTATAAGCTGGACACTGTGCAGCATCAATAAAGAGAACAATGAAAGAGCACAGTATTCACACATAAATTCAGCAGTTCCCAAACTGTGGTGCAGACAAACCCCTGGGGTACCACGGGGTATACAAAAAACGTTGTAATGGCAGAAACTTAATCTTCATTTTTGCCTGTTTAGGGAGCCAAGAAGTTTGGAAACTCTAGCTACACATAAACTTGTAGGAATATCAGTGAATTTAAAAAATATTTTTTAATTAAAAAGGCATTTATTTTGAAGATAGCACAAGCTTACATTTTTTGCAGTCTAAAAACACATTAAAGCCAAAAAGCGAACTGCTTATCCTGAAATGTGAAGCTGTCGTCAAAAAAACACATACAAGCTCAAATTGTTTAATTCGGCTTTCTGCCAAAATAAAAGCTCAATTAAGCTAGATGCATGAAATTGAAGAAACTGTGACAGAAATAAAATATACTACTACTGTGTAGTGCTGCTGTTGTACTGAATAAAAGTCAATGCTTTATATATATATATATATATATATACAGGTGAAACTCGAAAAATTAGAATATCGTGCAAAAGTTCATTAATTTCAGTAATTCAACTTAAAAGGTGAAACTAATATATTATATAGACTCATTACAAGCAAAGTAAGATATTTCAAGCCTTTATTTGATATAATTTTGATGATTATGGCTTACAGCTTATGAAAACCCCAAAGTGTCACACTCTAATCAGCTAAACACCTGCAAAGGGTTCCTGAGCCTTTAAATGGTCTCTCAGTCTGGTTCAGTTGAATTCACAATCATGGGGAAGACTGCTGACCTGACAGTTGTGCAGAAAACCATCATTGACACCCTCCACAAGGAGGGAAAGCCTCAAAAGGTAATTGCAAAAGAAGTTGGATGTTCTCAAAGTGCTGTATCAAAGCACATTAATAGAAAGTTAAGTGGAAGGGAAAAGTGTGGAAGAAAAAGGTGCACAAGCAGCAGGGATGACCGTAGCCTGGAGAGGATTGTCAGGAAAAGGCCATTCAAATGTGTGGGGAGCTTCACAAGGAGTGGACTGAGGCTGGAGTTACTGCATCAAGAGCCACCACACACAGACGGGTCCTGGACATGGGCTTCAAATGTCAAACGTCTTACCTGGGCTAAAGAAACAAAGAACTGGTCTGTTGCTCAGTGGTCCAAAGTCCTCTTTTCTGATGAGAGCAAATTTTGCATCTCATTTGGAAACCAAGGTCCCAGAGTCTGGAGGAAGAATGGAGAGGCACACAATCCAAGATGCTTGAAGTCCAGTGTGAAGTTTCCACAGTATGTGTTGGTTTGGGGAGCCATGTCATCGGCTGGTGTTGGTCCACTGTGCTTTATTAAGTCCAGAGTCAATGCAGCCGTCTACCAGGACATTTTAGAGCACTTCATGCTTCTTTCAGCAGACAAGCTTTATGGAGATGCCGACTTCATTTTCCAGCAGGACTTGGCACCTGCCCACACTGCCAAAAGTACCAAAACCTGGTTCAATGACCATGGTAGTACTGTGCTTGATTGGCCAGCAAACTCGCCTGACCTGAACCCCATAGAGAATCTATGGGGCATTGCCAAGAGAAAGATGAGAGACATGAGACCAAACAATGCAGAAGAGCTGAAGGCCGCTATTGAAGCATCTTGGTCTTCCATAACACCTCAGCAGTGCCACAGGCTGATAGCATCCATGCCACGCCGCATTGAGGCAGTAATTAATGCAAAAGGGGCCCAAACCTTAGTTTGTACTGAGTACATATGCATGATTATACTTTTCAGAGGGCCGACATTTCTGTATTTAAAATCCTTTTTTTTTTATTGATTTCATGTAATATTCTAATTTTCTGAGATTCTGAATTTGGGGTTTTCATAAGCTGTAAGCCATAATCATCAAAATTATATCAAATAAAGGCTTGAAATATCTTACTTTGCTTGTAATGAGTCTATATAATATATTAGTTTCACCTTTTAAGTTGAATTACTGAAATTAATGAACTTTTGCACGATATTATAATTTTTCGAGTTTCACCTGTATATATATATATATATATATATATATATATATATATATATATATATATATATATATGTGTGTGTGTGTTTGTCAAATATAGTACTGCACAGCAGAGCATCACTGTTTTAATGAAAGCATTGATTAAGAATTTTATTAAGTACAACAGCACACTTGCTTGTGAAATATTGCTTAAATATAATTTAATTATTATTGAAATATTATTATTTACATAATTTATATATGTTATAAATGTATAAAGTTAGAAAGTTCTTTGATGATAAAATGTTTTTAAACTTAATAAAACTGATTTCATAGGGTACTAATTAAGACACTGTTTGCCAAACGTAATGGAACATTAATTACTGTGCTAAACTTCACCTGTGGTTTCTCTGTTAGGACACCTGTATGAACTTGAGGGGAACTGACTTCATACATCCACTAAAAATCTAAATAAGTTCTAAGAAAAGGTCTAGAATCATTTGATTGCAGATGCCACTTGTTTGATATTTTGTATCCAATCAAATGTAGTGAAAATGAATACAGTAATTCCAGCTTAAGTGTTCAAAAACCTTTTGGAGCCACTGTGGCTAGCGGTGGTACCCAAAACTCCACCTTTTTCTGTCTCACATTTTAGGTTTACACTCAAAAACAGCACAAACATTAAAAGTGAAAAAGTGAGAGAGACTTTAGAGCAGTCATTGTGTTTAACTGAATAACACTGAATAACTCCAAGCACAGGAGTCCATTCCCTTTAACACTCGCACCTTTTTTTCCTGCTTTTCTCCTTTTCTATTTCTTCTCATCACTATGACTTTCAGACATGATACACACTCATTGATTCTTCCCATTCAGTGTACTGGGAGAGAGACATTTCCCTGTTCCCTTTTGCTAAAGCGGAGACTATTAGTGTGTAGGGTGACCGGGGAAGGGACCTCCATCTTTTAACCACACTCCAGGGGTTTGGCCACAGATTGTGTGTGTGGAGACCGCATTGATCTTTCACACAGTCATTACCACCATTTTCAATTAGAGCTTGGCACAGCTATCAAGCCACTTTTTTAAGAAGAGGCCCTTCTCATTCTTCATAGGCTTTTAGATTCACGAGCCACCTACTCAATGAGAATCCCTTTCCAGGCCCATTCCTTCAGAGTAAAGAAGAGGCTAAACTAGGACAGCGGCTGAAAACGCTGTAGGCTTAAAGGAGCGTAACTACCTGGTTTAGAAGTAAAAATGTCCACTATAGACATAACTTACATTTAATGAACACGTATAAACTTGGTTATAGAGAAACATACCGTTGTTGCTTTGAGGTTGTTAATCAATGGTATATGCTTCCATTGTAGCTCTCAGTCCACATTATTTCAACTTCAAAAAAAATGTTTAATAGCTGAATGTCTGATAAGGAACTACACTATCCATGACCTTGAAGAGAGAGATCAAACAATCAGACTAAAAACAAATCATGCCAAAAGAGCTCTGCACTGACCGTCCATTGTGAAAGACAAATCAAGTCGGTCCTTGGTCCTTATATATTTGTATATATCTGAATACCCTGCAATTAACTTTACATTGTTTCTATACTTATAATCAACTTTAAATCAATTGTTTTATATTTTTGCTTTGTTTTATATTCGATTGTCATTTGGATTTGTAGTTCATTACCTTATCAAAGGTTTAATATAGTCTTGTTCCATTGTCCTTGTATCTGATTTTTTTTTAATAAATTGTGGGTTTAGATTATGCTTGAAATATTGTGATTCACATCAGAGCTGGATGGTTTGGGCTTAGAACTTTATCAAGTTTAATAAATCCCTATGGAAAAAACGAATGGGGAAAAATAGTGCCTGAACCAAGAACGCGGAAGACGCTCTATAGTACATTGAAAACAACAATGATGGGTGGGAGGGATGATTCCAAAGCATCATGGAATGCAAACAAATTCTAAACATATCCTCAGCTCTTTTCCCAACTATGAGAGGAAGTTTCTAAAGCAATCCCGAAGATAAAGCAGTAGATACGTTTCAGAGCAGAAGGGATATAAGCATAAAACATCTCAGCAAGGCAGAGAAACGCATTTGGAGAAGTTAGTAAAAGTTGTGCCTACCTGCAATATTCATTCTATGATCTTGGGAAGGCAGAAATCAAGAAGACAAGAAAAATATTGGTTAGTGACAAAGCTGTAATCATCTGAGGGACTGAGGAATTGTGGGATGGATGAAAGTGGTACAGAATGAAGTGGAGACATAACAAGAGTAGAAGATAGAGAGGTGATATCTGATGAAGCTGAGCAGTCACATTCCTTACCTCCCTACAAACTAAAACAGATTAACCAACTGCTTATTACAGCACCAATGTTTGATACATATCTTGGATTCAACTGAAAACATCAGCAAGTTTAATAGCAAGGTATTGGCAACAAATACAGATTAATTCATATAAATCAGAGGGGACAACACAAGGGTAAATCTGTCAAGTCATAAATATGTCTTGACCATATTTCACCACAAAACCAAAAGAAAAAAAAAAGTTATATTTTGCATTAAGAAAACAACGCCAATCCAAGATCACATCACCAATTTTTCACCATACAAAAAACACACATACACGCGTTCCATGCTCTCACTTCGTCGCCATGTCAACCTCCGCTCTGATGGAGCTTGTGGGTAAGTGATACCACCTGCAAATCAGGTCTCATCTATAAAGCATGACTGTGTGGCAAGGATTGAATTTACCTAGGCAAAGTGAGGCGGACAGCCGCTCAACATCAGTGTATTTTGTATACAGTGTATATTGAACCTGCCAAAGACAAGACTTTAACAAGCCCCTGACTTCACTTAAACCTGCTTAAACCTGCAACAAGTTGTGTTCACCTCAGTAATGTATTGCACATTTCATCCAAGCAAATCTGAGTTCACTTAACCTAGTTTATTAACCACCTGCAATAGAGCTTTACCAGGTGCTGATATAGTGTTTCGCTTTGAATATTTAAACTAACTAATTCTATGTAAATAGTTCTCATTATAGATGCACTTTATTCATAAAACCCAGTGTTTTTATAAAAATGTTTGCCTGGTACATTTAACGTTGCGCATTAGAATGGAATTTTATAAAAAAAGAGACTTCCTGTTAATCATAGCTGCAGAAATCAAATGATAAAGAAGTGCATATATGCCAGATCACATTTTAATAAGGGGCCATTCAGACCGAACATGTTCTTGCACTAAAAAAGCTAGATGCAGTGTATTGAATATAACAGAAACATTATGTCTTGAAATGTGTTTTTAAAAGTTGCAGTGTCAAAGATGCCTGTTTATCATTTGTTTACATATAAAAACAATTAAAAACAGCGCAGATGGAGGCCAAAATGCATTCTATGTAAACAGCCTCTTAGTCTGCACTCGAAACTGACCCGTAAGACCAGAAATTGGGCCATGCAAATCTTTTTGATGATGTTTGCACTATCACCTGATTTGCATAATTCCTGTAGTGAATTAGGCACAAAAACAATGCAGAGAGTGCATGCAAATCAATCACACTAATGGTGGGCGCAATTCATTCTTCAATTCCACCCTTCAGTTTCTTCTCCCTTCTTAGATCGCGAAGATCTTTCCATCATTCATCATCCCAGTTGGTATCAACTGCGAGGGAAATGGCCCATTATCTGAGTTTTGTACCTTAATGCACTTGAGGATTAGGTTTGTTAGGAACAAATGACATATCTTTCTCTTTTGCATTCCTTCATATTCTTATGACTCACTGGGTGCCAGACATTGGTATGCTGAAGTCTGAGCTTAAATGATGGATGAGAAGATGACAACAGCGTCTCATATATGGGATTGTTGACAAGCATAAACTATCATGATTCATTCTGGCATCTTCATAAGTACAGTATATGAGCATTCAATATGTCACAAATGAGGTACCTCAGTGGGGACACTGCTTTTCCGCAGAACCTCTCATTCACATCACGCTGCATCCACACTGTTTTATTGGTAAGCGAGGTGCTTGTCGCAAATTGCAGATGCATATTGTGTAATTGGTGGAAATCAGTGGGTAGAACTCTTAAATTAAGTTACATACACCCTTGATCTTGAGAGATCTTTATTTTAACCGTAATGTGTCTAAAAATAGGCAGGAAATAAGGTCTCTACATGTGTTATTTATACTGTGTGTATATGTTTTATATATTTTTGTAAAACATCTTATGTGCCTAAGACTTTTGCACAGTACTGTGTGTGTGTGTGTGTATATATATATATATATATAAAATATTATATATATACACACACACACACACATACTATACATACATATATATATATATATACATATATATATATATATATATATATATATATATATATATATACATATACATACATAAGGATGATTCCTGAGAAATGCAAGTGTCACGAACACCGGTGAAGGAGCTTCCCCCTCCAGCCTTCGGAGATCGCATTCGCCCGAGTACTAATTACCTAGGTCTGATTATTCCCCAGCTGTTCCTTGTTACTCTGCTCTATTTAACCGTGTCTGTAAATTTCTCCATTGCGAAGTCTTGTTAGCCCCGGCGACATTTCCAAGCAAGTTTATACTGACCTATAGATATTCTGTGTACCAACCTAGCCCGTTCTCCTCGACCACGTTTGTTAGCCACCTGCCCCGTTACTTCTTGCCTGTTACGACCACGATTGTTTGCTGCCTGCCCAGACCCTTAGCCTGCTCAGATAACTACTCAGCCTCACTACTACAAACTGTTTGCCTGCCCACGACCCTGCCTGTACGACCGGAGTTCTGATTGTTCAATAAAAACCGCTGATGGATCCCAACCAACCTGAGTCGTCATTACAGCAAGCTTGTAGTACCACCTGTTTACTCCAGAAGACAGTAAATTAAACTTCAGCTGTATGGCAACATGCAGTTTATACAGTGAACAAAACATTAACAACCCTTCAGCAGACATCACAAAACAAACATGCCTTACGTTCTTGCGTTCAAAACACTTGGAGCACAAATTCGAACTAAGGGATCTCAAGATGTGTTCTAAGCATTAAACTATATTTAACTTGAAATAGTGTCCTAAAAATGTTGTTTATGATGCAACGCACCCGAGACGCTACACAAGTATGACTGACGCAGGTGTACATTGACGGGACCTTAAACGAGCCCTCATAATAAATCTCAAACTAATTGACAAATTCACTTGCAAAATGGATTGCTGTGAAATGTATGCCAATGATTGACTTATGATCAATAATATAGTAGTAAACCATACATTGTATTCTAAAGCCACTTTCTGTATTTTCTTATCAATTATTAACTCTCCTGCCACAAGAATGTAATGCATTTTAATTATCTTAATTAATCGGGACACCATGTAATTAATTCAATGAAAATTTGTAATTGATTAACAGCCCTAATATATATATATATATATATATATATATATATATATATATGTAGCGTATATTGTCATCCTTCTCTTTAGTCACTTGCTTTCTAGCAAGACATGACGTATTAGCCCAGTGCATTGGCAATGTCACTGCTTATGTCAAACATTGAAGTGGTTGCATATTTAAGATATTTAAGACTTTAAGGCTTTTTAAGGACCTGCAGACACCCTGTATATATACACTCATTGAGAACTTTATTAGGAACACTATGGTCCTAATAAAGTCCCTCATGTGGTCTTCTGCTGTTGTAGACCATCCGCCTCAATCTTTGATGTGTTGAGCATTCTGAGATGCTATAGCCTTTCTGTCAGCTCAGACCAGTCTGGCGTTTCCATCCACAAAACTGCTGCTTGATGTTTTGCATTTTTTGCACCATTCTGAGTAAACACTAGAGACTGTTGTGCGTGAAAATACCAGGAGATCAGTAGTTACAGATATACTAACGCCATCCCGTCTGGCACCAACAATCATACCACGGTCGAAATCACTGAGATAGAAATGTTTCCCCATTCTGATGGTTGATGTGAACATTAACTGAAGCTCCTGACCCATATCCCATATTGATTTTATACACTGCACTGCTGCCACATGATTGACTGATTAGATAATTGCATTAATAAGTACAGGTATATAAGGTGTACAGGTGTTCCTAATAAAGTGCTAGGTGGATGTATGTACATGTAAGATTTTTAAAGAGTTGATTGTTTATGAATTGCATTTGCTACATAAATTCAGGGCCCTGTGGGTTTGGCGGGTCGCAGAGAAAGTGAGATGGTCTAAAAGTAATTTGGAAGTCACAGGAGAGAGGTACTTGAACCCCACTGCAGCATTAATAAAGGAAACAAAGATCTTATTGACCATGCAGGGGGCGGGGGGTTGTTTGTAGCACCACAGTGCTGTACAACTCTCATTTTCCCCACGCAGGCCCCCAACACAGTAGCCCTCCAGGGGATAGATGATTTGCATGGATAGAGGATGACAAGGGTGAGAGTCTGAATCTGGAGGAATCAAAAGCACAGTTCTTAAAGATCCATTAAAATGGTCAGATGCATCCTCCTTTTTCACACTGGCACCCTCATGATAAGAGCAAACTGGAGTGTTTACTCTTAAAGATCTTCACCACAACAACACTGTAGCAAACTAGAGTTAAACTGGGATCTCCTTTGCTTCAGCAAGGTCTAAAAGCAGCATCACCTTCTCTTAGTAATCTAGCCGTCACAAGAGATAACTATTCTTTGTAATTTATACAGACTGTGGATCAATTACCCTTTCTGTGACACTCTTAACTCTCAAATGCTACTTGCGCTATCTTTCCAATTCAGACCCTCCTCTGCCTGCAGTAGGTTTGACACTACTTAACTCTTGAGCTAAAGGTCAAGCACTCCATTTGCATTTGTGAGGGCTTAAAGACTATTCCACATTTAGTGCCCTCTACATTAGATTTCCTTTGAATTTCAGACTTTTTAGACTTTTCTCTTAACGTAAATCAGCTCAATTTCTGGCTTGACATCACATAACTGAATTAAGCTAATTCTGCTAAATCAGCTGGGGCAGACTGGGGCAAAAATCAAAGGGCCTGAAAAAACAAAAGGCTGTTGTGTAGTCCTGACTAAACAATCCAGACAAATCCGCTTAATAAAGTGAAACAGGCCTTTAGAATAAGCAGGTAGCAAACTAAGAGTGCACCAAGATGAATTGAATTTTGAAGATTGAAGATAATATTCAACAGCAGATGGTGTTTCTCTTCTTTTTAAACATCTGTATTGACTTATGCTCTTGTCTGCACCACTCAACAGATCTTTTTGATTTCACCTGACCTTGATATACACTATAAATATGCTTTGACAAGCAACTTAAAATTTGCTTTATGTGGTAACATTTAAATCAACTGGTTTAATTCAAGTCAAATGTATTATTTAGTATAAAAGTATAAACTTGACTACATTAAGTTAAATCAACAAAAGTAATTTTAAGGGTCAGATCAGGCAGAAATAATTCAGACAACGTAAATTGCACTTTACAAGCCATTTTACTTCCTTAATGTGACATATTATTGAGTAAAACTAGATATTCAACAAGAAAAGATGTAGGGTGCAATGTTGTATTCATTGATTAAAATAATGCATAAAAAAAACTATTTAACTATTGGTTAACATGATCAAGTAGCCTGTGTGGCCTAAGTAACATCAGCAGAAAAGAAAAGTCATTTCAGAGGAAGAGCAGATTATTACATTATGATAAAAGATTACAAAGATAAAAAATTTTCCTTTGCAATAACATGCATCAATGGATCGTTCACAATATGACCAGGAATGGGCATTAAGAAAGTATATTGGGTCAATTTTTATTTCATGTTGACCTTAAGGTAGCAATTGCAATTTTTTAAACTATAAAAACCCAGATGAAAAGAAAGAAGTTCGGAAAATAACACAAAATAATCTCTATTTGGTCAAGCACTTTCACTCTTAGAATGTGAAAAACTGGCTCTGAGTTTGAATAAATATTTCAGACATGCAGAAATAATTTCCTCATACCCTTTCTGTGTGCTTTCCTTTACATTTCACAAGGAGACTCAGCCTGCATATTGCTTTTGAGGTCCGTCAGCCCGCAGTGGAATAATTCTATGACGTGGATGGAAATTCTAAAGGATCTCTTTCACTCAAAGCACATACTCCCACAATAGCGCAATTTCACGCAACGCAACTCTCTCATTCCCAATCATTTTTAGACTCTCTTGTTTAATTTTGTGTGAAAGGCAAGATTAAATACTTCATCATGAACATCCAAAAGGTACCATGATCAAAGAGAAATGTAGGAGCTATAATAAGTTCAACTAATTGAGAGGTTTTTCATCCTCACCAATTGGTGCATTTGGGTACAAATTATACATAACTTTGTTATTCACAGCACACACATTTAGGATCAGTGATCTATTTGGTTAAGGTGCAACACCAATCTGATTGACTTGAAATTAACAATCTGCTCTGGCTGCTTGGTCCATTAAAAGCAGTTAGAGAGAGAATCAGGGATGATTTATCTGAGTTAGACAGATAGACTCAAACAATGGTCTTAACATGGAGCTTCTGAAAGCCACCCAGTGAAAAATGCCCTACATCACAGTTTATAACGCACAGAGAGAAGAGGCCCAGCCCCAGAGACAGACAGCAGGGTTATCGACAGCATTTTATGGGCTGGAATCCTGGCCATCGCTTTGCCTGACACAGCCCCTGTGTGTCTGTCTGAGTGATGATGGCTATACCACCCGCACAGACAAGGGCAGAGCTGGAGAGAGTGTGCTCCCAAGATCCTCAGTCACACTTGAATAATTAAGACTGTCATCACATTTACATGTGCTTAAGAAAACGGTTTATTCAAGTGTTTTTAGCAACCACATGAGTTGATACAGATTAACGTCACATTCAAAAAGTCGTAAAAAATGGCAGGAAAATATTAACCAGTCTTTTCAAATGGTTGTGCTGTGCTGTCCTACAAAGGCAAAATGCAGCAACTACACATTTTGTCAAAATTAAATTAGGACTGAAATCGGGAGTGGTGGTGGTGTAGTGGGCTAATGCACACAACTGTTAATCAGACGGTTGTTGGTTCGATCCCCACAGCCACCACAATTGTGTCCTTGAGTAAGGCAATTAACTCCAGGTTGCTCCGGGGGGATTGTCCCTGTAATAACTGCACTGTAAGTCGCTTTGGATTAAAGTGTCTGCCAAATGCATAAAAATGTAAAATGTAAAAACAAATGGGTCTCTTAAACAATAATCTGTCCAGTGACAGACGGGTTTGGCTCAACTATGCTCAGATTCAGAGTGCAGTTTGAATAACAGAGTGTGAAAATTGCAGTAAGAAAAAAATCCACATCACTATAATAATCCAAGTAACTTTGAAGCCATTTTTCTCAGTATCAATGTTAGCGTAGTTACTGCCTTTTGCCTTTATACTGCAGTATATGTACCAAGAAAGTGGTTACATTGTACTTGTTTAAAAGCACCCACGTAAATAGATTTTGCTGTTGTTTTTAGTATGTAACATGGTAAAATGTGTGTTACAACTGAATTTGAAACACTGAAATCACATTTCGAAAAATTATATTTTATTTAGAATTCTTTATGATATAACGCGTGAAATGTTTTTAATGTTAATAATAGAAATATTCATTGCTTAAGCATACAAGCACTAGTATTGCAATGCATTTATTTTTCAATCAGAGCAATTCAACATGTTTTTTGTATTAAAAACATTTGTCATAAATATACTTCCATAATTATGGAAATTCGGATGCAGCATGTGACTCTGTAGGATACTAGAATATTGTACTGCACTGAGGCAGTGTTCAGATCAGAGGTGAAGGTTACAGGGCAAGGATCATTCTGGGAAGAGTAGCTCTCCCACAGGCTGTTCTCACAAATCTCATTACATACAAGTATGCACACACTAATCAATAACTCAGAGGTAGAGAAAGAACTAGCTGTTAATTATCTCATTTGCACCCTGCATTAGCTGACTGAACCATATAGCTTCCCCTAGGTTATGTACCAGATACAATCCCAAATAAAAAACAAAGTAAACACACAAAAACAGCTTTGAGTAAACAGAATTAACACTACACAAAACAGAGTTACACAAGTGTTAAATCTTCTTTCAGTCTTCAAATCAAAGTGCATGCAAGCAGTGTTGGGGTAAGCGATAAAAGTAATGCATGTTACGTAGTCAGATTACTTTTTTGAGTAACGAGTAAAATAATGCAACATTTTTTATTTTAGACCATAATTTTTAAATAAAGTAACATGTTGCTTTTGTACACCTCGACTATCCCTGTATAGTGAGAAATCAGGAGTAAAATTGTGAAACTTCGGGGAGGAGACATAGTGCATGATTGGCATTGTTGTTCTATAGAGTGTGAGGCCATAGACTATTTAGCAGAGATGAGTCACTTCTAGTTAAATGAATGGTAGAAATTGGAATGGCCAACCAAGGAGCTCTTGCACCCAACAGTCAATGGATGTAGAAAGGAAGTCCCGCCTTCTAGGTAAAAGAGCCAATCACCTTTTAGATACAGACATTGTCTGTCAATCAACTACCTAATGCGCATGTGCATTTTGTGTTTTAGGGTAATATGAGGTCAACAATCAGTTGAGTGAAACGAGGTTGATTCATGCGTTAATTCACACTGCATTAAAAAATCAGTAAACGCATTTAGGCAGAAGGATTATAAGACTAGTCATCCATTGGCTATGACATGATACGCAGGGTGAAATACTCAATTCATTGACTTATGCAGCTGAACTACTCTGTGTTAAAGCTTCCTATAACTGGGAGAATGGAATGAGAAAAGCTGACTCTGGATCAGCCGCTCTGTGCAACGTTCTACATCGATTGTGTATGCAGAGAAAATGGCTTAGCTTCTAAAAATATTTGACATTTTTGTTTTATAATAAACAAGTAGTTTGATTCATGAAACAAACTGTTTTTATGACATTATGGTAGCATTAAAACCGATTCCATTCAAGTTGTATCAAAATGCACCTTTGAAGTTGTGGCACCTGTACTAGAGGTCTGCAAGGGCCTTAAAATGAAAGCCAACCCATACCAGAGACTGTGTGGCCCGACCCTAACTGGTCTGAACTATATCATCAGATTTTAAGCCAGAATCCGAAATCGCTTACTAATTACTTCTCCTATCAAGTACTGTTGCAATAGGCTATATTTTACGTAAGCATGGAGGCAACATTCGTAACAGTACTGAAACTGTAAATATAAACAGTTTTAAGGCACAGCAGGGGGTGCCTTAAAAAGAATTGCCTTACTGTTTATTTGCTGAAACTTCACTTGGTGCAGAACAATCTGGAATAATATAAAACACTGCAACAATCCCCTCTATGCAGCCTGAACTTGTTCAGATTGTTGAATCTTTGTGACACCTGCACTAAAAACAATCTAGGCACAGTGCAAAGAATGAAACAGAGCACATGTGTCACAACATCCGTTTTTAAATTTAAAGTTCTTTTTAACTTGATGTGGTGTTTAAAAAATGCCGGTCCAGCACAAGACACTGAAGACAGAACAGATGCACACGGTGAGAACAGCCCCTAATTCGTATGTTCGCACGTGTCAGTGAGTGAGAGCGCATGCACGAAAAAATGTTCCGTAAGCCTGTTTATATTTTCTTTAATTACAAACCTGAACCCAACCAGAACCCGAAGTCCTACTTGAAAAACTGACCCGAACCCGGCCCGAAACCAGTCAGGTTCTCGGGTCCTGTTGGGTTGCAGGCCTCTCATCTTTACGCACCATGGATCACTCAAAACAAGCGTGCACTGAGATGACTTAAGTGAAAAATATGAATTTATTCATCAGACTAATTCCTTGAACAAGTTAGACTGGCATTCCCCACTGAATTTTATCCTGACTTCTGAAGAACATCTCAAGTTGACTCTGGTATTGTCAATGGGCACCGCATATGATGACATATATGATGCAGGATGATCAAGTGTTGGACTTTGCTGCTTTAAGGCATTGGACATTATTAATACTGGCTGCCATGTTGATGGAAAAACAAATAATTAGTGATGCATCGGAAAAAAAATTCTGGGCCGAAACCGAAAATTCAGCATGAACCGAAAAAACAGCAGTAATAGAATTAAAACCAACCTCAAACTGTAAATGACAGATATAGCCTCAAGTGAAGGATAAAACCTATTTTAATGTAATTGCTATACGCCTAGGAAATTGGACTGCTTTCTATTTAAGTAAAAGTGGCAGGTTTCTCTTCAAGAACAAACGTTGCTCAGCTGTCTGGCAGGAGAGACAGTTCCTCTTCTCATCAAGAACATGAGATGCTGCACTGAATAGTCTCACTCTCTCTCTGTGCTGGTGCTTGGGGCAGATAAATACCTGCGTGCAGTCCGTGATCTTTGTTTGTGTACCAGTAGTTAAGAGGATTGTCGCGTTCTTGTGATATGAGAGTGATACGAGTGTGAAGCGATCGTCTGTGTTCCGCAACTGCTTTCAGGTCCTTGGATAACATATAACGCGCAAGTAAGGGCAGCCGGTAGACTTTCTGGTGCCCCCCTAGGGAGTTGGTGAATTGGTGCCCTACGCAGACTGCGTAGTATGCGTATAGGGAGCGGCGGTACTGTTTTGAAGTATTTCCACACCGATGACATCAGCATTTGCTTGGTAGTGCCGTGATAATGGCTAGATCGATCAAGAGTGAAACCTGAGCAACGAGGGGCGGGGAGGCATACATTTTCGGCTCATATTTTCGGCCTTTTTTCTCTTTCGGCCAAAACAAAAAATTTCATTTTCGGCCTAATATTTTCGGTAGCCGACATTTCGGTGCATCCCTACAAATAATGCATATTCATGTTATTGACTCTTTATCATAAATATGATGTGAAGACCTACTTTCTAAATATTTGCTTGTTTACGATGGTGTTTGACATGAGTGTGGTACAGTAGCATGACCTGTAATGTCTCTTGAATGGAATGCATGGCTTATTTGTATGCAATGCATAGCAGAAGAGAAAGTGGCTGTGAGAAAAAAGTGAGAAAAAATGCAAATGTAAAGCTAAAGTAAAGTAACGCTTTACTTTCCATAAAAAAACACTTTTTAATAAGTTACTTGAAGTAATGAAGTAATGCAATATTCTAATGAGTTACTTTTAAAAGTAAAGTTACCCAACACTGCCTGCAATGACACAGCACTCTTCTCAGTTCTCTCCCTTCCCCACCCTCTAGCAGGATTTTATTACACTAATCATTTTTCATGCGCTGTGCTAACGACGGAGAATCCACTTGTGAGAGAGCAGCTTCATGCCTCCAACCAAAAAGACTAATTTAATGGCATTAAACCCCACTTTTACTGGAAACCTCTTTTAATCTTCCCAATCAAATGGCACATAAATTTGTCAGCTCTGTTTGAGTGTCCTAGCAGGGGGGCAAAGAACTAGTATTAGCCTGAATACACAAACACTATTGCAGGCCTAAGGATGACTGGCTTATTGGGGATCGTAACTACATTAACACCCCAAAAGCTCCATCTAGTTCTAATTTTACATGTAGGAACAAGTTTGAAATCAATAGTTATGCCACATTTTGTTTTACAGTCCTGCTGGATCTGGTGTTCAGTAAATGGGTGGCTACTGGTAATTTAAGATAATTTAAAAATAACATTTTATCTGCCAGTGTATTCAAGTTAAAATTCCACACACAAAGTTCACATTCTCTTCATAATCTACAGCTAAAGTGCCCATCAAATTTGAAAATGCATCAAATGAATTTAAACTCCTCCTGATCCCATACATAAACATGAGAGTCAGATCTGGATGATTCATCAGGGCTGACATGAGGGCTCCTCCTGTCTCTCCCTCACTGGCTTACAGATAAAGTGGTCCCTCTAAAGGTTGCAATCAATCTTTATTACTTTGTCATGTCTTGTAGTTCAGTGAAAATTAATGGAGTCTGCACCTTATTTATTTTCAGCTAGAGAAAACAAGTGTAAAATTCTGTTTAGTTTAATGAGAAGAGACCACCTTTACCCACAGCGGGATTAATTGTGATATCAGACTCTTCCGCCCCTCACAAGATGTTAGATCTCCTGTACCATTAGAGGAAATTAATATGTTGCGAACACATGATACAACACGGATGCTGCATTCTACTCAAATCAAAAAGACAGAATTTCCAACTTGCTACTGGAAAGGCAATAAAAACCTTTTAGTCAGGCTTCCAACTTTGAAACTTGAACATGGCGACACTCAGGGATATATATATATACACGGTTAATGATAAACATTAACTGGTGAAATTATGTGCATTAACGATTCAAAGTTTCCTGCAGTACACTGTGTGTTAAATACCATAAATGAACTTTTCTGTTGATAATTAATTACACCATTTTTATAATACATCTGCACAGCAAATGCTAACACTGCATATTATTGTTTATTCTCCACAGTTGGGCTGCTAGGAGACTTCTTTGTTGACAGTTTAACACCTGCAAAGCAAACAGTAGCATTTTGTCATTTGCTTCTTTATCATATTATATATATCATTTTTGAGCTTTGGCATACTTCTTGGGCAATGGAACACCTATATGGTCAGAATTTGGAAATACTGAATGCTATATTCCTGACATCTAACTTTGAATGGAACGCAGCAGTAGCACTAGTGTTTTATTATCTATTAGACCACTAGGGGCACTACAGTACAGAAGACATATTTTACACTTATATGGAGGTGCACTGAACAGCAACCAGCATCCAGTCTTTTAGAGGTCACCTCAGAAATAATCACTCTAATGTTCTTGCTGGCAACAAGGAAAGAGTTTAAAACAGGCTTTAGCTTCAGTCACTGGACAGAATACAGAATACCAATCAAGAAGGATAGCTCATGCCTGCCTTTTCTCTAATGGGCAGAGATTGTTACTTTGTATATCAAAAATCAACAATAAGGATTTTTTTCACTGACCACATCACAAAAAAAAAAAAAAAAATATATATATATATATATATATATATATATATATATATATATTCATTTGCAAGACATAAAAACACATGGACAAAATCAACAGAATGCATTATTTAGTGATAACACAGCAGTGGCCTAATGGGGCAAGTGACAGTTCAGTCAAATGGCCTGAAACTTTCCCACTACTAGCCACAGGCCAGCAGGCCATTCTTATTGTTGAGCTCTTTATGTAATTTTTTCCTCCCTTAGAATATTCCTTCAGTTTAATTTCTATAATCCAATGTAAAACCCTTACCCTGCAGGCAGATCCAAGGGTAATAAGTAATGCAGATTCAGCCTAGCATTAACCTAATGAAAGCAGTGACTCATGACATAGTTCCCAGGAAGCACTGCTGTGTGAATATCTCACCTTTGAGGTCAGAATTTCAACTTAGAAGTTCAAAAGTAACGGAAGAGCTGGGAAACTAAATCTGTAGTCTTTCACTTACTTCTGCTCTTTATTTCTGTATTCATTATCAAACCAACTCAAATTCTGAGTTGTCCGATAGCAGTGGCAGGTTTACGGGGCCATAATACAACAGCCTTTTAGATTGCAGCAAATAGCGTAGAAGCATTGAAGTGTCATTTTGCTTACCTTAGAGAAAGATCTGCAAGTACATCATAGGCTCACTGAAGAGGCTAAATGCAGTATAAATTACAGTATTAGAGAGTAATACTAGAGAACCCAAGAAGTGTTGTGATCAACATGAGAAATGGCATGCTTAGTGACTGGACTAAAAGACTGAGTGATGACCGCAGAAGAACTATCGCTCTGCAGTCTCACAGCACCATAAGTCAAGCCCCTGAAAACTTTTATGAATTCACAGCTGTGCTAAGAGAACATGCACCTTGGCCAAATCTTCTAGGTTTTTGAGAAGGTAACACAAACTATAGCCCAACTGCTTGGGAACAATGGTACAACAACGCTTGATGGATTATAATGAGTACCTCCTTGTATACTACAGTGATGGAATCAGATGGTAAAAGTAATATCATAGGATTTTGATATATACCATGTTACTGAATGTTATCATATTCATATACCATGGTATTTATAGGAATATTCTGGGTTCAATACAAGTTAAGTTCAATGCATATCATTTATTGCATAATGTTGATTACCACAAAAAATTATTTCGACTCATCCCTCCTTTTCTTAAAAAAATGTTTCAATGAGGCATTTACAATGGAAGATAATAGGGTAAATTTTTGCAGGGCTTAAAAGGAAGAAATGTGAAGCTTATAATTTTACAAAACCACGTACATTAATTCTTCTGTTAAACCTCATGTTTAATTTCATGAACAGTCGTTTAAGGGTTTCAGTGTTTGTTTACATTACATCGTCACGGCAACAAAGTTGTACAATTGGCTATAACTTTACATAGAAAAATTAAGCAATTTTATCACAATAAAATCATGTTAACATATTGTTTATGTCTTGTGGCTATACTTTTGAAACATTAAGTATTTAATGTTTATGGATTGTCCCCCACAGTAACCCAGATTTTTTCTTTTTTTAAAGAAAAAGAGGGACGAATCAATATTATGCCACAAATGCTGTCGACTGAGCCTAACTTGTATTACACCCGGAATACCCCTTTAAATGATACTCCAAGGTACTCCAAATAATATCATGGTACTACCATATAACATGTCCAAAAAAGCATGCTATTACCATGTAAAATCCAAAAAGCATGCTACTACCCTGGCAATGAAATGTAAGTGCAGCGTAGTTCTAGCGGGAAGACTCCTAGCCATTCACATGTCAGCCATTGCTTAATGAGTCTGCTCACAATCTATCACATTGCTATTTCAGTGTGCTAACATGGCAACCTCCACCAACCCACTGCCACCAGTTGAGTCCCGTCCTGCACGGGGGTAGGCTCATCACTCCGGCAGGATATGACAGTTCAGAGTACAACTTCTTCGGACCACAAGACGGGGCTTAAGGCAAAGAGAGATATTACATTTCTGTTCTAAATTCATCAAATAAATGTCATCTTAAATTTCACTCAAGAACCTTTTGTTAGTGATTGCCCTCTAATTGAGTGTTGTTACATGTCTGGTAAGTTAAAATACTTGAAACTAGTAAAAGTTGAGGAAAATGTTACAGTCCTTACTAGTTTACCTAAGTGCTTGGGCTGTAGTTTTAGTTTCATATGTTGCCTGAGCTGAAAGTACTTCTCTTTTTAAATGATTAAGCAAGTGCTACAGAACAGCATGGGCGAATGAAACAAAACCATGGGTGGAAATGATTGTTGTCCCAAAGTGGCATTTTTTTTTGTCCTGTTGATTAACAAAGCAACAAACATTAAACGCTTCGGTGCCTCTCGATGTTAGCGTTACAGTTGTTTACTTTACGTTATTAGGTTAACCACTCTCTCAATGGTCCGCCAAAATGCCACAAAAGACATGGATCATTGTGAAACAAGACGGATAAGTCATTGCAGCTCATTGCAATTGCATGGCAGGGTAAGTTATTTACGTTCGCCTGCGAAAGCTTTGTAATTAGCTTTGCTATCGTTACATATTTTTGTTCAGTTAAAGCGGTACAAACTCAAACAAAGAAAAGAAAAAACAATTACTTTTCTGCATTTTTCAGTAATTTTCTTGGATATTCCCCATAATGAACAACTTTTGGTACACAATAAAAGCTCCTTGTGGTTTCTCAGTTTGGTCGGAGCAACTGTAAACGATGCAAAACATAGGCATTTTAAGTTTGTGATAGTGCTACATATGTAGAAAATCACTTCCTGCCCTCCCTCTGCATTTTGCTCCACAGTAACGCAGTGTCGTGATGTCATGTGCAAACAAGCTATTTCCAAAGATGTCTGCAATATTCTACCAGAGTTAATCAAGTTAAGTCTTGTACAAAGAAATGTTTTTAAGCATTTAAGCATAGGAATTGTCCTCATCTGACCATGATAGACCAAAGAAATGATAGAACATTAAATAACAATAGGAAAAATGGGTTTGCTCATCTGTAAAACAGTTCTGCCTTGCAGGAGGCCAAAGAGTATCTTGGGAGTAATCAAATGTCCTAAGAGACTGGCCTATCCAACTACTTTTCTTCATTTGTTTTCAAAGGGAATGCAGACCTGCTCTATCCCCACAGTAACCTCCCAGGATGTCACTGCAGAGAAATGTTTCACCCTTCCTGCACAAATGCTTTTCCTTTTAAGGAAACAAAGTGCTAAAGACATAAACAAATAGCACATCTGCATGAGGCCAAGACAATAACCACTTAAGTGGCTCTGATCTTGAGTGCCAAAGACGACATTAATTGGCATAACACTAGCAATAAAGGCCATAAACAAATTGTGAAAGTGTTTGAAGGGCAAAGGTTTCTTATCAAGCATCTAAAAACAACAATCACTAATGGTGACCTCACAATCTTCAAATCCCATTTCCACTTGTTCAAACATTATGGTGAAAAATAACATGTCAACAGTCTTACTAAGGTGAACTTATTTCAGAGACTGTTATAATGGATACAAGTTTTGTTATGGTTTCAAGCTAATAACTATGTTCAAGATGTTGCATTTAACCACACAAAAAGTTTAACCTTATCCAAGTAATCTCACAGTTCATCACAAAAGAAATGTCTTGTTGAGTCTAGAAGGAAATGCTTCCCTGTCTACTACAGCAACATTTCTAACTAAGCACTTCCTCCCTAGTAGCAGGTGTGAAAAGAAGCTCTGCATGAGAGTTGGTAAGGGTTAGCAAATATTATGTAGCTAAGTCAGGCTAGACACCATATTTCATTTGACATGAATGAAAATAAGGCTGTAAGGGAAACAGACCATTCATTGGGCTGTACTGCCATGTGCCTTCATGTCAATCATTTATCCAGCAAAACATTTAAAATATATCTTTCCAGAACAAATCAAGGGGATAAAAACTGGAAAACATAGCTGTAAAAACTAGAGAGTTAAAGTTTGTCAAGACTAACTTTGATGTTGGCTTAACAAAGCCTTGTCTGAAGGTGCTATATGTAACATTTTTACTGTACTAAATCATAAAATGACCATAATATGTCATTAGAGAATTAGGAAACATGATAAGTTGAAATAATGGCTTCTCTGAAAACAATGCTACATCCAGTATATTCTACTATGTGTTTCCATTCCAGGCCAGAATTTCTGTTTATTCTGAATTTCTGCCCACTGCCCACTCACCAATAGTATTTTGACACCGCCGGGTTGCCGGTAAACAAACTGAATCAGAGATAACAAATTCCACCCAACCTAAAAAGCCTCGCCATCTGTCTAAAAACCACCATGACCAGAGGCGTAGTAAAACAAGGATAAATATTGGAGATGCCTCTGGAAGATGGAGACAAATTAAAGCCCAGAAATCATTCAAAACGAATCCTGTTGCGTGTCCTCATTCTGGCAACCTGCATGAGCTTCGAGTCTGGGGCGGGGTAGACAACTCTCCGATATTTTGAATTTGGACTGCAATACCCATTTCAAACGCTTGTTGTCAATCTTACATATAACACCTTTAAAAAAGGACAGTTTGAAGGTGAATTGTTTTTTTGAAGGTTTTTGGCCACTTTGAACATGTTAGTCTTGGTTTAGGGATAAAAAAAAATAAAAACCTGACCCAAATCTGTAGAACAGCAGTATGATGGCTTTGTCAAGCCAACATAATTAGACCTGAGCCCTTAAAGAAATAATCCGTGTTCAATACAAGTTGAGCTCAATCGACAGCTTTTGTGGCAAAATGTTGATTACCAAAAAAAAAAAAAAAAAAAAACACATTTAGACTCGTCCATAATTTTCTTTAAAAATAAATAAATAAATGGAGGTTACCGTGTGGCACTTGCAATGGAAGTGAATGGGGCCAATATTTGGAGGATTTAAAGGCAGAATTGTAAAGCTTATAATTTTATAAAAGCACAAATTAATTTCTAATTAAATAATAATTTTTACGGTAGTTTTAGGGTTTTGGTGTTTGTTGACATTAATTAATCATGGCAACAAAGTAGTAAAATGGCTAGAACTTTAAAAAGAAACGGTTAGTAGACGATTATATCACACTAAAATCATGTAAACATGTATATTTTGTACCACATATGTTGATGTTTTGTGGCTATACTTTTGGCTGCATTTACACTGCAGGTCTTGATGCCCAAATCCGATTTTCTGACTAGATCCGATTTTTTTGACGACACGCTTACATCATCTTTTAAAAGTGACCCGTATCCGATTTTTGCATTTACACATACACTGCTGAATCTACCAAATGTAGACGTTCTGACCCGGAAAATGAAGTAAAACAGCACGAAATGCAATGGATTTAAGACGCGAATAAAATTATCCAGTGTTTTGCTTTCCACAGTATTTTGAAAAGTCATCAAAAAAGTCAGCAAAACATTGGTCTCGTACGGCGGAGAAAAAAAGAGGAGAGCCCTTGTTGCAGCCTGGGCGAATTTAGCGATGATCGCTGCAACATCGGTTCAAAGGTTTGGATGCGGCAAAGGACTCAAGACTGGTGGGATCGCGTTATTGGAACCTGGGGTCAAGAACTGTGGGTCAGCAACTTTCGTATGCGACGAGAAACTTTTGAAATGTTGTGTGTGCGGTTGTCACCAATGCTCTCATACGAGGACACAACATTTCGCCAGGCAATCTCAGTGCAGAAGCGCGTTGGAGTTGGACTATGGTGGCTCGCGACAGGAGCTGGTTATCGAACACTGGCACATCTGTTTGGCATAAGTGACGCATCAGTATGCCTAATAGTCCGGGAGTTTTGCCATGCCATGCGAAATGAGATGATGCGCGAGTACATCAAGCTGCCAGAAGGTGAAGAGCTCCAAACCGTGCCTCCCCATATCTCGTGAAATGTCTTCATAAATTGATTTATTTCGATAACAGCCCTGCGTTTTTGCCTGCACTGTCTCTTCGCCCCAAACACTCAAAAGACATGAAACCTCCGCATTGCTCCACTGTGCGTTTCCTTTGTCCTCCTTCGCGCCTATAATAAGTCACATGATCTCAGTTGGTGGCGTCCACCTGAGTTGACGTCACTTTAATGACGTACGACTCGCATTTACTGGGGAATATCCGATTTGTCTGCTTACATGACACGCAAATGCACATATCCGATTCATATCCGATTTATTACCACATATGAGTGAGGCCTGAATGCGATCTGAGAAAATCGGAATCCATGCGTTTTTTTCCTGCTTACACGTTCACCGGTCATATACGATCTGTGCCACATGAGAGGAAAAAATCGGATGTGGGTCACTTGAACCATGCAGTGTAAATGGGGCCTTTGAAACAGTGAGGATTTTAAAGTTTACGGATTGGCCCACTTCATATTACTTCCATTGTAAGTACCTCGCTGGAACCTGAATTTTTTAATTTTTAAAAAAACAATGTTTTGTGGCAGTCAACATTATTCCACAAATGTTGTCGATTGAACTTAACTTGTATTGAATCCGGAATATTCCTTCAAAACAGTACAATGTATTGAATGGACTCTACATATTTAACATAGTTTCTTCTTTATTCACATAAAATGCTTTGTCATTTTATGCTGAGATGCTTTCTCCAACATTCTCCAAAAACTATAATTAAGCCATTTCTAGATTTAATCCAAACAAGCCAGCCCCAAACAACAACATTGGCTCAACTAATGGCATGAGTTTGGGGCAGGACAATCTGTGTCTATCTGTGACATTGATTATTTTTGTAGTTTTGTTTGATGTACTAGTGGTGCAGGAATAACACATTTTAAATTTGCTTTAAATATGGTGTCTACCCTGCTGATTGTAGTCCATGTCTCATGTCTGCTTTGTGGATTTTCCTGGTTGGTTCAGGCAAGACTGTATTGTAGATACCTAAAATATAGGCACGCCTCAGGACAATGTTTGTTCAGTGTTTGCCAGGGAAAGAGTTGAATGTAGCCGAAAATAAGTTATTTTCTAGAATTTTTCTAAATTCCTAAAACAACTCTTCTTGTAAACATAAAATCTCATGAGGCTTATAAAATCATACAGTGAATTGATCCATGGGAGGAAATGTTGCATCCTCCAGCCCAGACTCTCCCTCCTTCAAGCTCTTAGGTAATGTCTTCCCTCTTTAGCAAAACAATGAGATCTATTATTCCCTCACTGAAGTCTAGTCCTAAAGCACAGCTAATTCAATTAATAGCGATGCTGAAACGGAGTGGGAGAATCAGGTTTGGGATAAAGAGGAAACAGAGAATAGTTTGGAGAGAATAAGCAAATTAAAAAAGAGAGGAAGAGGGTGCTCTCCTGCTAAGCATGCATGGACAGCTTGCCCCAGAATTTTGGGCTTGCATCCAGTTTGCCTTCGACAAACTCACCCTTTGCAAACAATGGCCACTTATGTTTCCATAGGGACTGGGGCTTATGGGCAGCCCTTTCTCTCTCTCTCTCTCTCTCTGCTTAGAGTGGCAAACAATCAGCCTAAGTGCTAAAAAGCTCCATACAACATGGTGGCACTGTGCAAGTCAGTGAAATATTCTGCACTGACCACACCAGGTGATTTACATACTGAGGTGACAAACACTGCAAATTAAGGGAACCACAGCTGAGCAGAGCACCAACCAGCCATAAACACAACAAACACATATGTTTCCAAGGTGGTACACGTACATACAGCTTTAGTATAAAGTCATAGACTACTAGTGAAAATGCTTCTATTTTGCATTTTTCAAATTGCAACTCAAACTGGCATGGACTCCACAAGTTTGTGCAAACTTGACGATCCATGATATCTCAGCATGATTTGAGAATGTTTCAAAGAGCATCTTGTGTGTTTCAATGGAAGCAAGGAAATGTGACCTTTTGTACAAAGGAGTTCAAACATGGTCAATATTACAAATTTGCATCATATTCCTTTTACATCAAAAGGTTTCTTTGTTTTACATTTTTCAAAATCCAAAAATGTCCTTATATTAATAGGTAAAGTTTTTATTTTGAATCCCAGATTTGTATAGTGGTCTAAGACTTTTGGATCCTACTATATAATATATTTCAAAAGCTACAAGACATAATCGATTTAACAATGCAATGCATGCTGCAAATTTGATTTGATTGCAAGACGAAAGAGCTTTAGATTGTTATTTAACACTCTGAAAGGTCTGACACAAAGCTTGGTGAAATCCTAGATCATCTACCTTCATAATGACAGCAGGAATTCAGGAAAAAGTGGCAGACATCTGGTTTATCCAGTGCCTGTTCTCACATAACAGTCTAATAAAGTGTAAGGTTTGGAAATATATCGCTCAGAGCTGTGGATTCTTTCCACCCTCCGTACAGGGAAAACGTTCAGCTCCTTAGAAAGGAATGCAGAGCAGGTTAACACAGGATCACACTGGCACGTCTGCACAGGTCCCCATCCTTTATACAGTAAATGTACTCCTACACAAAGACGAGCACCCTTCCCAGCTGACATTTAGTCTTTGTGCAGATAGCCCCTTCTGCACAGCTTTGAAGTTGCTGCAGACCACCTTGTGCTGACAAGACAAAAGTGAGCTGGCGTTTCAAAAAGGGAGAAAATCTAAAGACAGTCATCCATGAGGGGCAGGAATTTGAACCATGCATTCTGGCTTTTGTAGATGCCATGCAGGATGGCAAATGTGTGTATTCTCCAGATATGATTACACCTTGCAGTGGAAAAATGGGTGGGACAATGGCTCTCGTCAACTTCAACAAGAGGCATCATTATGGGTGAATGGACGGAATGGACGAGGCCTGTCATCCAACACGCTCACGTTACCTCTAGCAGTCAAAAAAACCCACCAGCTACCAGACTTAAAAGACGACACACTCATACACTACCAAGTCAAGCACACAAAAGGAAACATATCTTTTTTTGGTATGCCCTAGACATACCAAAGCAAAAACACTATACTACTACATAAATCAAACACGCTAGCACACAATAACACACTGGCAGAATGGTACGGTCCTATAATGCAATTCAAAAGTACAAAAAGATCTATTGCGTGTGGTAGAGTTTTATAAATAAAACTATATTTTTATAGTTTTATTAAGGCCCCTATACACTTCATATGAAATCAAAGAGTGGTTGGTGCCATTTTAAACAAAATCTGGCCAAAAAGAAGTTTTTTTTTAGTTTGTTTCATTACTGAACTTTTAGGAAAACTTATTTCTGGCTGCTTAACACCATCATGCCATTGGTCCATGTCATCGGTAAGTGTGACCTGAGGCTCCACCTACTTTGAAGCTGACAGCTAATGGTTCAGTCGGTCAAGATCCGTCAACATGAACAAACCGGCATGCATTTATTAGTGAGATGGTGCAAATAGACCTACATCTGTACGATCTTTCGTGTAGAGACATTTTCCAAGACCATGTCAAGAGATTTTTTGTTTTTGTTTAATAAGCCTACAAAAAGGAATCAAATCTATTCAAAAACTCTCAAGTGCCCATTCACTCGTGTGCCTTCTGCAGCAAAAGCCATTCACACATCTGCCCAAATTAAGATATGCTTATCATCATTCTTTTGTCTGTACTTTGCCCATTAACACTTTTATACTCTCATCTTTGAAATAGTATCCGTGTCATCACAAATTACAATAACAGAGTGTAATCAGCACATATTATGGACGCGTATAGCTTGTTAGTGTATTAGCTCATTTATTCAGAATGTAAACAAGACCAATTTAACATTACCTACTGCATAGATATTAGCTGGTACCATTTTATATATAAAACAATATTACGCAAAACCCCTCTGTACTTGAACTCTCTCCTTGTTATTGCTCTACCTATTGCGCTCTAGCAGGTACATCTCCTTAGTAACCCCAAAAGCAAATACTTCTTTCGGCCGTAACTTCTTCCAGTTTGCTGCTGCATCCGACTGGAATGAGTTACAAAAGACTATGAAACTTGACAATAACATCTCTCTCACTTCTTTTAAAAAACGACTATCAGAGTTTCTGCCGGTCCGTTGCACGTTGACCTCTTTATTATAAATTAATATTTAATTTATCTCTGCTCTAGTTGCTTTTTTTTTTCTCTCTCTCGATAACAACTTGATGCCTTTACTATAGTTTATATTTCACTAATTGTTTATATACCGACACTGTCTATTTTATTGCCCAGAAAACTTGTATTTTACTTAAAATTTTGTTTCTTGTGTATTTACTGTTTAATTTGTATAATTTCATGTGTAACTATTTGTATGTCTTGCACTTTCGCTTTATCTTGGCCAGGTCGCCGTTTCAATTGAGAACGTGTTCTCTACGTGCTCACCTGGTTAAATAAAGGTCAAATAATTTTTTTAAAACAAATTACTTTAAATCATCATCGAGTGCTTAAAACGGCTTCTTTTACTGACTTTATGCCTCATTCTATGAGTAGAATTCACATGAAGTAACTGATAACACATTTAATGTCACATTAGTTAAGGTTTTACATGTAGTCTAGTGCGTCCTCATATTTAAATGTACTTCTAAATGCCTCCCACAATGGTGTGGCCAGTGTCTGATGTTCGCAAACAGTATACCGTTGCTTAGCTGTTTCAAACTTTTTTATCCCTGAACAAAAAAGAACTAATACGAAAGTATTTCGGGGGCTTAACATTCTCCCTAATATTACATTCTGTGCTGCGGAAGAAACAAAACAATACAGGGTGGGAACAACATGAAGGTAAGTAAATTTATTATTTTTATTTATTTAAACTTTTTCTCAAGGCAAAGCTTTCCAGGCAATAAGATCTTTTGAAAAGAGGACACCATGCATTCTGCATTGAAATTGGTCCTCAAGTGCAGACTGATCCCCTCCTTGTCAAAAACGCAAATTCATCATTTATGTCCAAAATGTCTTTTGTTCTCACACAATGTTTAAACATTAAACAAGGTAAAAAGAGTAAGAAAAAGGGGAAGTTAAGATAAACAGAACAGAGCACTTTTGCAGATTTGCCGAAGCCTGTGGGTGGCAACAGGATTGCTAAAATTCTTGCCTCAGATGGCATGTCCCTAATCTTATTATCTGAATGAGTATAAAATCTGCATTCCTGCAACCCTTCACATCCCCTCCTGGGCCTAGTCCTCTGTCTCTTTCTCTTTCTCTATGATGGCAGGCACATCAAAAGCCTCTCTTCTTGACACAAGAAACAGGATCCTGTCAACCCAATCTCATGAAAATTCGTACATAATTTTCGAGTTGGCTATTTCGTATGGTCACGCACGATGTTGTTCGCATAAACTTGTACGACTTCAACACGTGCAAATTCCCGGATCTCTAAGCACGAGATCCACGCACGAGGCTTTAAGGACATGCTTATTAATATTATGCCCTTACCCAAACCCCTCATCTAACCTTGACCAATCAGTAGAGTGTGTAAATAGGATTGGAAGCTGTTGTGTGTGACAGAAGCAAGTAATTGTCACGTATTAGATGGAAACAATGTCAGCGACGTCATTGGCTGTAGTGAAAGTCGTAGGAATGAAAACGAGTGCAGATGCACGATATCAAACAAATTAGCCAAATTTATAAAAGCCACTCATGTGTAATATATAGAGGACAGTTTATTCACTAGTGGTCAGGATGACCTGGAAAACATACAGCTTATCAGTAAACACTACAGGCCAAGAGAAACATAGCTATAGTGGTAACATCTGGATAACATTTTAAAAAAAATTTTAAAGCCGCAAAATGGACTGCAAAGGATTTCTGTATCTTCAAGTCACCTAAAAACTACATGTTGCACCCCCGAAATATTCATAATCTAACAGCCAGGGTATTAAAGCACAGTGGCGGATAATTTGACACATTTACCCGCCACTGTCGACAAGAAATATCTCTAGACACAAAGACGTGTGCTTGAGGAAACACACCTGATTCTATTTTGAAAAACAGATGAAAGACATGCCGGCGATGCTCGCGTCTGATTTACTTTTTTGTTCAGAAGATCATTTGCGCTTTCTTTGCCAAGCTTGATCATGTCTCGTGGAACACACACAAACTGTGAGTTCTCACTTTTTTCTCTATCAGTCATCTGAGAGCAGTTTGTAAGAATACTGCTGTCTATGAGAACGCTGCTCAGACTATCTCAAGATACATCTGCAAATACCATACCACAACACTGGGACAACAGGTGAATTGTCATGGGTACAATAATCCAGTACAGCCACAGAAATGGTTCTTGAACAAGTTTACTCTTTAGACTAAATTTGTATGTTGCAAAATAATCATTATGATAATAGTAAGAGCCTATGGTAATATATGTTATATTTATATTCTAAAATAAAATAAAAATTAGTTTGATAAGTTAAACTGATATATTGTATATAGGCCCATTTGTTTTTTGAAAACAAATGGACATAATGCAGCCTTATACATGGGTTCCTTATAGTCGCCTACATCAGACTAGGCACTGACTGGTCGATTGGCAGTTTTAAAGTGCAAGTTTAAAGTTTTTATATCAAAACATCAAATCGCAATACTTAGAGAATCACAATATTGCAATACATATCGAATTGGCTAGGACATATCGTTGTAATATTGAAACGGGAGGTCAGTGGAAATTCCCAGCCCTAATAATAGTATCAACATTTAGCCATGTTTATGCTTATAAACCATTTAAAAAACATTCAAATAATTCAAGATATATTTTCTGAAGTTTTAAGTGATTTTATCTTGTTTTAAGGATGTTTATTATTTTTAATGGAACACAATACATTAATACTGCTTAAGAAACTTTTTTGGAGTGTCTACAATGAAGCGGACCCATGAGCTTTATTTGCTCTGTGTCATTGGCCGGGGTGACTCAGATTATACAATAAAGGTGATTATAAAGGTCTTGCATCCCAATCATATCATCTTTGTATCATATAATTTTTGAGAGGGCTTCACAAATATAAGAAGGTCATTATGTATATAAATCAGACAGAGATTGTCAGAGATGTGGCACAGAGGTTTGTTCCTATGCTTATGACATACTGTATAAAAGCTGTTAGCTTACAGAGACCCAGGTTTGAGTACTACTTTTATCATATTCTGTGTCACATTCATGTCTACTCTAAAAAAGTAAATAAAAAAAAATTACTGATTTAGAAAATCAACAAATATTGATTGCATTCATATCCTACTGCAAAGTATTTAGTTACATGACTGTTTAAATTCCTATCCTAATTTAATGCGCAATGACAACAATTAGTAAACCATTTGTAGGTTGACATCACTAAATGTATGGCACAATTACAAACTTCACCTATAAAGATGAAAAATGTAAGCCGTTTAAAGAGCACAAACAACATTTTGTCATGTCACTATGGGCATGCATTTCTGTGTTACTTGGTTGCCAAAAGTAGCTTTAAGTAGTTTAAAACACAAACAGTAGCCAGACATGCTAGAGCAGCTATAGTGTACTTTCCCAGCCACGTCTCTTTAACTGTTCTGGGAATATTAATAGTTTAAACATTTCTAAACCACGAAGCGCAGGGAGAGCATAAAAATCCTATTAAACAATACAAAGACTGCAGTGTTTGGCTCAGAAACCGCGGCACTCCGCTTTAATGAAGTGGCCTGTTAGCGCTAAGCTAGCACTGCGCCAAGAAAAAAAAACAGCTGATGGAAAAAATAAACTGAATCTTTCACTTTGAAGAAATCACAAGGACAAATATTAGCAGCCAATTGATCCTCATGTGGTGCGGGTACAGGGACATATGGTAGAAAAAGCATTCTGTTAGCCTGTGGCCTGTGCATTATGTTTCATTATAAGCGTCTGGGCACAGCCAGTGCAATGCCAGCTGGGATTCATGCTCAGCACTGGGCCAGGACAAGCACCCACTCCCACGAGATAGGACCCAATAAAAGACCCATTTAGTCAAAGGAGTGAGGTGCTGGAGAGGGCGCAAAGTGGTTTACAGGAAGGGATGGGCTTCAAACCGATGAAAAGGTCTCTCCCTCATGTCTGCTTTATGGGAGACATAGGGCTTGTTTTGACTATTCTCTGGCTTTTTATATACATGAAAAAGGACATCCTGACAAAGAATGACTTAAAAGCACAAGCCCACCAACAGTAAAATGCACACGCAATTTCCTAACAATGACGTTTGTTTCAGTAACTAACTAAAAGTAGCAACACTATTTAACTACATTGTTCAGTAGAGTGGCAAAACCAGGCAGCTGTAAAGCACTTGCAGCTTTGCAGTCTAGCGAACTGAGGCACATTCCCTTAAATTTTCACTCTCTCATATATAAAGCATTGGGAAGCATTCACTGAAAGCCCAATTAATTAATTCACCGGTTCATTTCAATATAGGTAACTCCTTTTTAGTAGGGCTAAAACGATTACACAACATCGTCAATAAAAAATTTACAACAAATATTTTCATTGTCGAATAGTCATTTGATCGCATTGTATGTAACATGAGATCATATGAATCTCTAATGATGAGGTGCATGAGCGCTACAGGGGCAAAAGTATCCAGCTGCTCAGGTGCCTGATAGAGGCAGGTAGAGAGGAAGAAGACAAAGCTTACAGTTTAGACACACTCCAAACAGCTTAAGGTGATGTAGATTACAAAGCATTAGGGAAATATACAAACATACAGAATCAGTGTTGTCGTGAAATAAAGCAGAACGGCGTTCTGCTGAAGCAAAACTTGCATGTAAGGGCATCTAAAAAAGAAACAACCCTGCATATTTTCTTTAATGGTTTCTTTATTAAAGTTCAAATAATAAGGAAGGTAATCTAAAAGGCACAAACTATAAAACTGGTATTTCTCTATGCAGTGAGAGCCCCTTCTATGAGTCACGCGAAGTGACGCAAACTTTTTTGTAGCTTGAAAAGCTAGTTTCAAAGTACCTTCCCCAATAATGGTTTGCTTATTTGTGCCGTGTACATCTCAGTATTGCTTTTCATGTGAAAAAAAAACTCACTTTTTTTTTTTTTTGATTTTCCCATTTTGTGCTCATCAACACTATGTAACAAATGGAAACTTGGAGTGAAATAGTGGAAAACAGAAGGGTAGCAGTCAGTCGGCATCTGTGCTTCAGTGTTTTAGAGTAAGCAGCATGTCTTCTTGTCTCATTTTCTTTCATTGGGCACATTTTCTGAACCACCACAGTATTGACTCCACCACCCAGCATACACAGAACATAAGCTTCAACCCTAACAGACTTTTACATACGCTTGGCTAAGAGGAGCAGAGGGGGCTGTTTGTTCACAGCAGGCCCATCATACAACACACACACACACAGCTATTCTCTCCCATTCTCTCATTGTCTTTTTTTTGCAGGGATTTTCCTGGGACAAATATGGTCTTCAGTGGTGGATGTACACTGTCCATACACAAAGCTGCTTTATACATAATTGCAATTAATAAATATTTCACGAAATTAAGTAGTTGCAAATCATGTATTATTTTTTATTCAGTTATTTTTGATAATCTAAGCATCTGGAAAATGTTTGGGAAATCAAGCTAAACTAACTTAATTAACACCTTATTTCTATAGGGGTGGGACCATTGTTTTAATATAAAATATTTGTTCCTACTTCTTAACAAATATATATTATTTTCTTTAACCTTTTAATTATTTAAGTAGTCTCTGTAGAGAATATACTATGAGTATCTAAAAGCAAACATGGCCAATTTGTTTCCTAATATCAAAAATTATTCAGTCAGATTTTTAGTAATGTGATGTTCACACTTTATATTAGGTGGCCTTAACTACTATGTACTAATATCAAATGCATACAATACTAAGTATTTACTGTGTAACTACATGTTGTTCTGCAAAATTCCCACATTTATTGCTACTGAGGTTAAGGTGTGTTTAGGTTTAGGAGTAAGGGTAGGGTTAGGGTTAGGATTAGGGGTGAGAGTTAGGTTTTTGGATAAGGGTTGTGTTAGGGATAGGGGTAAAGTTAACAGTGTAACTACAAATGTAATTAAATGCAAGTACTTTAAATGTAATTACAATGCAACATCATGTATTTACACAATAAGTACATTGTATCAAATGGTTAAGTGCATAATAGTTAAGGCCACCTAATATAAAGTGGTACCGTGGTGATGATTTGTAATTAAAAATACAACTTTAGTGTTGTAGACGTTTTCCTTGTCAGTGGTGGTTAGAATGTCAGGCTTTCTAGCCATTTGAGATGTTTGACTTCTTCTACAGTGCTGTAAGGTACGTAAAACACTTCTCAGTATAATTCAAATGGGTCAGATACGTTTTGTGGTCTGCGGCGTGATATCGTGTGAAGTTGGATTGAGAAGTGCGAGTGATCCCACTTTGCGTACTGGAGCATAAATACCTGGAAGCCAGCTTGACAGATGCTCATGTAAGATGAGAAGCATATTTAGCTATTTTAATGTGCCGAACGTGAGATGAATGTTACTGAATTTGCTTTGGCAGCCCAAAATTTCACCTTGGTGATCGCTGAAAATGTTTCTGTGTCAGAAAAACCCTGCTCTGCCATGGTCAAGGTGCCGACACGACAGTGCAAGGATGAGGAAGGGGATACAGAAGAGAGCAGGAAGAGTATGGTGGCTATCAATACACATAAATATCATAATATAACATATCAATTGTGGATTGTGGACAAATGATGAGCATGTAGCACACTGCATGTACAGTGGGATCCAAATGTATGAAAATAATATCTGGTATTCAAAATAAAATGTAATCCTTAAAATAAACACATTTTAATGAAAACCTAATGTAAAAAATTATTATTTTAAAGAAATATTTTATATTCTGCACTTTTTCTTAGTCACTAATCAAATAAGCAATTTGAGACATTGACCATGTTAAAAAAAAGTTTTGAAAGTTTCTTCGGAACATTTTGAAATCATGCTGAGATAAAATGGATCATCCATAATAGACTTGAGTGCATGTTGTCATTAAAACAAAAGGGTATATTAATACTAATTAATTCTGAAATTCAGGTAAATTCTTAAATTCAGTTGAACTTTTCACTCAAATTGTTATGCTAATATGTATGTATAATTTGTATTTAATATTTATAATGTATATAATAATAATTTGTAATGAAAACATTTGTATTAAATTATAGAAATGCTAAATAGAATAATTCTTACTAGTGTTCTTAGACTTTTGGACCCCACTGTAAATACATAATGGAGTGATGTTATGGATTACAACTAAGGTCTTACAACACGGCAGAATTGTTGATGTTCACTTGCTGGTTCTGTGTAGGTTTCTAGCCCCAAATTCAAGACATGAAAGACTGAAAGAAAGCTAAAACTTGCACTGGGCATGTGGAAAGAGGAAACATGGGAGCACTACAGAGAAGGATGACTGCTTAATGAGGAATGATGAAAGTCAGCAAGTGTCTTACCTGAAAGAGCAGTCCACAATGCCAGTGATGGAACATGAAAGAGAAGAGAAAAAAAGACAGTCATGTTAGAGTAGTGAAAAATACCTGGCAACCAATATAGTACATGTGGTCCAAAACCTAGCACTGTCTACTTTTAAGGTATCACCCTAACATCATGGAACCTCATCATTGACTTGTTTGGAAAACTCTACAGGAGCAACAACTCTGCAAACAGTTTGATAACAGCAGACACAATAGCAAAGCGGAATGCTTCTACATAGGGGAGCATAAAAGCTTAGAATAAAATAGCATAACACGCCAGTCCCATAGACAATTCAGTGGGCGGAAAGACTGGCGTGGCGGGGAGACATGGGCCGTTTTTTTTTCTGGATGCCTATGGAGGAGATGCTTCAGTGTGCTGAATAAACTGTTTTGTGAGGGTTAGCTCATCACTTAATTAATTGAATGCCTGTCTGCTAATTGTCAACATGTTTTACACTAGACAATCCTTTTGGAATGAACTATGTGTGGAGTTTACTCTGATAAAATGTTTTATAAGAGAAGTCACTGAGAAATTTGCAACAGGTAGGTGTCAGTTTACAGCGCTCCCCATTCATTTGTATGGTATCTGCAAACGGAGACTTACTGTCATAGCATGTAACACACTCTCTCCTATGGTAAAAGCACAGACATTGTTATCTTAGTATATAGTAGAATCTTGGAGCAAAGTCAGATTACTTGGTGGCCATCTTGGTAAACATTTCCAGGCTGTTTTTTTCTAGCTACCCCATCTTGAATGGTAAAAGACTGAACTTCCCAATTATTAAAAAAATATTTAAAATTATGAATAAAATCTGTCAACAACGGTTTCATAAATTTTGCTTCTTTGGCTCAAATAATGCAAAAAAAAAAAAAATAAATAATATATATATATATATATATATATATATATATATATATATATATATATATATATATATTATTACAGCAGGTCCAGCTAATGCACATCCAAAGTCTAGAGTAAACAAACTGTTTATCATAAAACGTAATTGACTCTTTAAACTAAACGTTCCACTTCCATTCCTTAAACCGCCATATTAAAGTCATTGTGAAATTAAATGTAGTTGCTTTTGGTCTATATCTATTAGCTTTAGGCCATCTAGATGCTAGTGTACTTCTAAACGTTGACAAGCATTTATAAGCATTTATACAACAGCTATCCATCCCTGTGACATTAAAGATTTAAGCCAGTAGGTGGCGAAAAAATTTAGCTGATGTTGACAAACTGTGCTGTCAGTCAGTGCGCGAGAAGTCATCTGGAATTGTCTCTCAGTCCACGATCGCTCAGATTACTTCTACACTCTAGGTGAGAAATATAGTTAAACTAACACCTTCGGCATTACTGTCGATCACAGCTGAGAGTTGAGACAGACAGGCTGATCGCACATGCTCAGGGCGCCTACCTGATACACATTTCTGAGTAGGGAGAAAACATAAACTTTCAAAATGCCAGAGGGGAGAAAGTTGTCTGTATCATTTAAAAAAAAATAAGAAACACACAAGTTCTGCAAGAAACACACAAGGACTAAACTGGGGTTCTTTCCGACAATAAACCACTTGAATGTGAAATACTCTTTGGATAATTCAGATAGCATATATGGCAGCAGCACTCCAGATGGTGCCATACCTTTCTGAATTGCCTTGGTGTAGGAAGCACACCTATAATGCCTTAAAATGTTGTACAAGTAGGCAGCTCACTAGGGTTTGGAAAATATTACAGATCTATACAGAGATTGTGATATCAGAATTGTAAAAATGTGAAAAGCTATCCAATATGTTTTGCACTTTTTAAAAGCACTTGTCTGACATGTGATATTGCGTGTCAATCTACAGTCAAGCTGATCCCACAAAATCTCAATGGGGTTAAGATCCATAACACTCTTTTCCAATGATCTGTTGTCCAATGTCTGTTTCTTTGCCGACTCCAACGTTTTCTTTTTGTTTTTCTGTTTCAAAAGTGGACTTTTCTTTGCAATTATTTCCATAAGGTCTGCACCCCTGAGTCTTCTCTTTACTGTTGTACCTGAAACTGGTGTTGAGCGGGTAGAATTCAATGAAGCGGTCAGCTGAGGACATGTGAGGTGTTTATTTCTCAAACTAGAGACTCTGATGTACTTATCTTGTTTAGTTGTACATCTGGTCTTCCACATCTCTTTCTGTCCTTGTTAGAGCCAGTTGTCCTTTATCTTTGAAGACTATGTTTGATTTAATGGCAAGTGATTTTCTAGTACCAAATTAGCAATTTAGCATAATTACTCAAGGATAAGGTGTTGGAGTGATGGCTGCTGGAAATGGGGC
This sequence comes from Xyrauchen texanus, assembly GCF_025860055.1. Lineage (NCBI taxonomy): Eukaryota > Metazoa > Chordata > Actinopteri > Cypriniformes > Catostomidae > Xyrauchen > Xyrauchen texanus. The sequence continues at coordinate 21,797,136 of NC_068300.1, forward strand.
CTGTCTATATTTGATCAAAAATGACTTTTTTTTAAATAGTGATGGTGCTCTTTTTTACATCAGTCCTGACTATACTTTGTGATCAGTTGAATGCCACTTTGGTGAATTAAAGAACCAATTCCCTTCGGAAACAGCTAAATCTGTACATTATTCCAAACCTTTGGCCGCCAGTGTACATTCCATGTATTCTCATGGTATGTATGATCAGGTAATGCATAATCTTGTAGATATTTACATATATTTGGCAGATGTTTTATCCAAAGTGACTTACAGTGCACTAATTACAGGGATAATCCCCCCAAAGCAACCTGGAGATAAGTTTGCAATATGTGGGGTTAACTTAAATTTCTCAAGGACACAATGGTGGTGGGTTTGGGGATCGAACCAACAACCCTCTGATTACCAGTTATGTGCTTTAGCCCACTCCTCAAATATTATGCATCATTTTTCAACACTGCCCTAAGACATCTCTTAACCCTAAAATAATTACTCAGATGCAGGTATAGGTAAGAAGGTAGATACTTTCTTTGTTCCTGATGGGCTATGCAATGCAACACAGCTGCAACATCAAACATAATGTACACAAAAGAACAGCTACACATCCACACAGTGAAGTTAAACAGTTGACAGCTTATGTCTTCAATAAAGTAGTGTATTGAGGTCTGCCAACTCCATCCTCCCCTCAGCTCTCTGACACTCACTGAAATATTTACAGCAAGACCAGACACATGTATAATTTCCCCAGCCGGCTTCACTGTGAGCCAAAATCCAGTAACCAGGACAGTCGCCTTTTACCACCATGCATATTTAAAAGCTGATTGTAATACACTAGTGCTTCCTGCCTGGAATATAGACAAATTCCTTTATGATAAATTGCAACTTTCTAAGATAGGAAATAACAAAAATGAAAGTGTCTGCACAGACATTATGAAGGAACAAATCCCGTTTTAACACTCCCTTGCAAATACTTGACCATGAGGCTATATATGTGGTTTGTCTCTATATATAACGTGCAAGATTGTATATCTATTCTGTATAAGATTGCATTGTTATACCAGATACAACATGCATAGACTGAAACACCTTAAAGGCACAGTTCACATAAAAATGAAAATCCTGTCATAATTTACCCTCCTTCATGTTGTTCCAAACTAGGGCTCGACAATAAGAACTGCCCAATGGCCCACGGCCATCGGCAGTTCTACACACATTGGAACACAAGAAATCAACAGTTTCTTTCTATAGGACTGAAAATCCATGTCTCTCCATGCATATGTCTCATCATCATCTCTCTCCATGCAGCGTATATCCAATATCCAAAATGTAAGTATACATTTAATTAGGTACTTTTTCAAAACGTAAACATTAACTCGACATGATAATGCCACTTGATATGAAAAGAAGCAAGATCACTATGGCTATTATTGTCAGAGCTGTTCAGCTGCAGGGTGAAGATGAATATTTGAAACAGTCTACTTCAAATAATGCTCAAACACCTGTTACATGTCTTATTTCTGGACCAAACAGGTATTTCTGTTTTTGTTCTTTGTATATCAGTCAGTGTTGGTCTTGTTTGGGTTGTCTGATTGCTGAGCACGTTACCGTGGAGACATAGCGCATGTGGAGGCTTCACGCTATTCTCTGCAGCATCCACGCACAACTCACCACACTCACCACTGAGAGCGAACCGCATTATAGTGACCACAAGGAGGTTACCCCATGTGACTCTCCCCTCCCTAGCAACCGGGCCAATTTGGTTACTTAGGAGAACTGGCTGGAGTCGCTCAGCATGCCCTGGATTCGAACTTGCGACTCCTGGGGTGGTAGTCAGCATCTTTCCTCGCTGAGCTACCCAGGCCTCTGGGCAACATTGTATTAAAAACATAAGATATGTAAAAAATATTTATCTTCTGACATATTTTTTAAAGCTATGATGGTAAAAACAGCTATTTGTAATTTTTGTGTTGAGGCCAGTGAAAATGTTGCCAGGCCCAATAAAAATCTGAAGCACAGCCCAAATGGGCCATTAGAAAAAATCCTTACCATTGAGCCCTGCGAACTGGAATTACTTCTTGGACCACAAGAGGAGAGGATAGGCATAATAGCATTCTCAGTCACTATTCACTTTCATTGCATATTTATCTTTATATATCATGAAACAACATGAGGCTGAGTACATGATGATTTAATTTTCATTTTTGATTGAACTATCCCTTTAAAAGTTAATACAATTTTGATTACAATAAAAGGAAGGAATAACACTAAACACATACACCCATGAAAAACAAAACTAGGGTGAGACAGTCAAAGCGAGAAAAACTCAGTCAAGATCCGGTTGAGCTAACCCTTACAGATGAGCATTCGTGCTTGAAAGCATCAAAGCCGACCCTGTGTAAAGCAAAGACTGACCTGAGGCTCAGCATATCAATGTGCTTAAAGGGAAGTTAATAATGGACACAGGTGCTTTGAGCTCCGTTCAGAGAATGAGTGAGAAAAAGTCCTGCAGGGAAAATATTGAAAGGCGACTACTAGTACTTTTTATCCCTAACACTGAGGTCAGCACTTCTTTCCAGAGTTTAAAGATCTTTTTGTGTGTAAAGATGTGAGAGAGGAGGGGTAACCTGAGGGGGGGGGGGGGGTAAATGCTCTTCCTCTATCAGGCTGTGCCATGATGCAGAGATAACTTGCGCTGAGGCAAGAGACTAGACAAAATATGACTCTTCTGCCCATCACTGTGATATGCATCATGTCTGACCTGCACGTGCAGCCTTATGTTTGTGGCCAAAACACACTGGGGGCAGCAGACAAAAGGGCCCATAAAGTTCTAAACCAAAGTCAAGGTTGGCGTCATGCAGAAGTCAGAATGAGACAGTGAATAAAACTAAATTATAGAAACTAGTTTTAGAAAAGTACAAAGTCATCTAAACAAGACATGCATTAAAGCTAAATAAGACAGACAGCAATACAGAGAAGATAACTCTGCTCTTTTTCTTTATTTTTCTTAAAGGGATAGTTCCCACAAAAATTATGTTCATCATTCACTCATCCTCACGGCATTCCAAACCCGAATTATGTTTTGAGAAGTTGAGAACCCAAAATGAGAAGTTCTGAAAAATGTCCACACTGCTCTCTTCCATGCAATGAAATTGGATGGGGACTACTGGCTCTTAAGCTTCAAAATGGACAATAAAGCACAATAAAACAACATAAAAGTAATCTTTACCAGTGTTTTTCAAACTGGGGTCAGGGCATCCCCAGGAGACCAGAAGGGGGTGCTAGGGGGTCCATGGATATTTTATAAGAAAAAGGTTTGAAACATTATTTCTTTATTTTTATATAAAGAAATAATTAAACAATGTTTCCTGTTATTACTATTTCAATATGCTTTTTAAATATTGGTTGGAAATCATGAAATGAATCGGCAATATAAATCAAAAAGAAAAATCTGCACATAGTTTTGTGATTTAAAAAATATTTAGCTGTCACCTTAAGTTTGCTTACGTGGGGTTGTAAGGCTAGATTCTCTACAAATGCTTTGGCACTATATTTATTGTGAAAAACACTTTACAAATGCATTTGAATTTAATTGAAAATGTTTCTCTTCAGGTTTATACTGTACATCTAACATTACTCTCACTGATGATAACAAAAAGAAAATACAATGTAAGCCTAATAAAAAATAAAAGTAATTACTTAAAGAGATAACATTTTACAGATAATATTTTAATAGCTTCTTATAGCTCCAATGATAGTAAGCCAATTATAAAAACCAATTATTTAATTTAAATGATTGAAATAAATTTCAGTATGCATAATATCACTTTTCTTACACAGTAAAAATGTGTTAAGACACGGGGTGCCTCACAAAGGGGTTATCATATTTAAGGGTCCTTAGCATCAAAAAGTTTACAAAGTCCTGCTCTGTACGGCACTTTATTCGAAACCTTCTGAAGCCATATGATACATTTGTCTGAGGAACAGACTGAAAAAGTAATTATTCACTGAAAATCCTGACAAAATCTTGCCTGATTGCCAGGGTCACCATTTACTTCTATTGTATGAACAAGAGAAGCTAAAACATAACTGCTATAAATAAATAAATAAAAACTCCATGGAAGAAAGGCAACAACCAACATTTATCCATTTTCATTTAAATACTCTGTTTTGAGATTCCTAATGTCAACAAATATCAAAGTATGTGTTTTGTGTGGAAAAAACACTGTTCCTGGATGGATGAGAGGTATAAATGTAGCAAAATCTGTGTTTTCTAATGAAAACTTATTTGTGTGGACGTTGGACAAAGTCTTATGGATTTCAAAGAAATGATGGTGAATAAATGATTTTTTCATTTTCAGCTATGACAAATTATTCCTTTAAACATTTTGTTTTTATATGTTCTCACTGCCGCCCACCCTTTAAACCCAAACAAATAAGAGGGAAAAAAGAAACAGAGGGAAAAACATGCTTGTACTGTATCCTGTACATCACTCAAATCTTTCTAGAGTTCATGTTGCTACTAGCTTATCAAAAAATGTTGCAAGATTTGTCATTATCTTATAAAATCATTCAGACACTCACACCAAAAAAATGAAAACAGTTCTAGGAATCCACTTTCAGTTCAGCTTGAAAAATAAAGGGCTGCCAGTCATGGTCCTCCTAGCCTATATGAGGCCATTGTAAGGTGTGCCTGTTTAAAAACTGGGGTCCAAGCCTGAGCCATCAGGGAAATTGCAGTGCAGGGGCCCTCAATTTGAATGCACTAAAATTAATCAAGTTGCACAGCAATCTTCATTACAAGTACAGCACTCTACTTTATTGAGATTCTGAAGAGGGGATGTGCCAGCACACAAAAAAGGAATTTATTGATTGCACTTAATGCAATAAGTACGCAGTTTCTAATGCAACGTTATCACCCACACATCCCATTTTTGTTAGTCAAAAGAAGAATGAGCCATATGCCCGGGCCAGAGACGAATCTTAGCCTCTGTGCCGCATTATGTACTGCATAGCTGCAGTCTTAATGGAAGGTGACTCTAAAGAACAAGACAAATTTCCTTTAAGTGCATTTCCTGCAGAAATGTGATTCAGAGCAGGCCTAGTGTTCTAGTAAAGCTGAGTCATGTGTGCACACTAAAAAGAAATTGATGTACAATGGCACAGTGTCCTGATGAAATGGAGTGGTATCAATAATGGCGTCAATTGCAGGCTTGTCATGGGCATTGTGATTACAAAAAAAAAAATCAGATAAACAGATAATGACTCCCCAAACAGTTATGACAATTAGGAAGCTGAATGATTCATTTGTACTCTTGAATTCACTTTAATAATCCATTTTCCATGTTTATGCTGAGCAGATGCAGACCGTATCAAAAGATTGTATTAGTCATGATCTATAACACTTGAAAAAGGAATGATCTACAAAGCTTGGGGTAAATTAATATTCAGAAATCCTGTGGGGATGTGAAATATACACTAATGCCCTTTGCATGTTTCATATCATAATCTACCGTTACCAAATAGCAGCTGCAGCGCCTCTCTTAAGGACAGAGCAATGAAAATAAATAAGCGAAGAGACATGGTCTGCCCTGCTGCTGTGATCCATCAGTGCAAGCCATGTGTTCCCGATCACTCCAGCTGTTCCGGCTCACATCGCCCGTCTGCCCGGCCGTCCTAAGTCTCACACCTCTGCCGCCTCTCTCCACACCCCCTGCCTGAGTCACCTTTAGCCCTGCCCAGTAAATATTGCAGGTCATCTACAGACACTCTTGCACAATAGAAGGTTTTACAGCGTACATACTAAAGGGGTCAATTAAGCAATAGAGATGTCAGTGCTTTATTCATCGAACACAGGGTTTTCCAAACCGGAGGTCACCAAAGTTCTCCAAGCCTACTTGACATTAGGAGAACGTATTACGATTTTGCTCGTCGACACTCAACTAATACATAATATAAACAAAGAGATGTCTTTTCTAGCAGGGTGAAAAATTACTTTAACTATCACTTAAAAAGAACAGCATATAATTTATCAAGACAAATTGGAAGCAACAGATTGGAAGCGCACAATTTTGTATGGCCATCACTAAAATCACTCAGCGCAGTGATCCTTTTGAAGATGAACTGGCATGTAATTTGATATGTTAATAATAACTGAACTGCCACTGATACAGTATATCTGTGCCATTACAATTTATTTTCAAGTGTGCTTTGATTTCAAATAAAATGTGCGAGTGGCTAAAACATGTGACGTAAAAAAGGGGACCACCCTCTGAAAAATGTTTGGGGATGCACTGATCTAACACAAAATGAAACACATCATACTTCAATTCTCAATTATAAAATATAATTGTTAATAAAATTGCTATGTTGTGAATGACACATATTTGCTGGATGTTAATGTGAAAGATTTATTGTTTGAAGTGTAAAAACTGAAATTTGCTGTGGCTCATGAAAGCGCTGAAAATAGAAACAATATATCAAAGCATTTAAAAAATGTGTAGCCAAAGGCATTTTTTTTTCTCTCGCAGTAATGGTTTAGCCGGCTTAAACTGAAGTGAAGCAAATGATTAATGTTGTGCTTCTGAGTCTGAAAACTCAGGTAGCTCTAAATCAAAACAGTATTTTGCTTTTAACAGCTGAACTAATTAAATTATAACAACAGTAGCCCCAGAAGGCATGCTTTCTCTGTCGGAAGAATAAAAAATGTCTGAACTCACTTCCTGCACCCTTAAAGGGGTAGTTCACCAAAAAATGAAAATTCCATCATCATTCACTCACCCTCATGCCATCCCAGATGTGTATGACTTTATTTCTTCTGATAAACACAAACAAAGATTTTTAGAAGAATAATAACTTGGTTCTGCAGGTGTAAGTGAATCTTTGCCAGATCTTTGAAAGTCCAAAAAAGCACATAAAAGCAGCATAAAATTAATCCATATGACTCCAGTGGTTAAATCCATGTCTTCAGAAGTGATATAATATGTGTGGTTGAGAAACAGATCAATATCTACACCCAGTAGGTGGCGATATGCACAAAGAATGTGAATAGCCAAAAACAAAATAAGAAGAATGAGATTTATAAAAATCTCAAAGTGAAAGTGGAGATTTATAGTTCAGCAGAAACAAAGTCATACACATCTGATATAGCATGAGGGTGAGTAAATGATGATAGAATTTTACAATGAGAATATTAGCTACATAAAAAAAAAAATTATTGTATTATACAGCTCTAAATATTTATTTATTGGGCAAGAAACTGTATAATAATGCTATACTAAGCGCTATACCTTTTACTGCTTTCCATTTTGCATATGGATTCTAGATGATTCGTATTTCAACAAATCAATGTGTTAATCTTGAGTAAAGCCTCAGTCTCTCTAACATCCCGACTCTCAGGGACATTTTAAGGCGTAACCGACTGGATGAGTTCATTCAATGATACGGGTTATGTTTGCATGGCTGACAGGGTCTGCGTTTTAATAAATCACAAGTGAGTAATTTGAACTGGTCATGGTCCAAACATGCATCAGATCTTTATCTCTATCTCTCTATATGAGCCTCAGGCCACCCAGAGGACTGGACATTCCTCTGCTCTGACTCTTACCTCAGTTCATAAGACTTTCATTCAGCTGTCACTACAATATTAAGATCAATTGGGAATAAACTGCTGAGAATCTGATGGTTATGGGTTCTGATAAAGACCTGTAATCCTTGTTTGGATTGCTGTTGTTTATTATTGTGTTCTCTCTTTAGATCAGTATGGACTTTCAGCATAACACCATATAAAGAGTTTGATTTCACTTCTGGGTCAACTGAAAGTCAGGTGGGTCTCTGGTTAAAGTCTTTACCAGATATCTTCTGACATTATGAGTTTATGCAAGCAAAAGTAATTATTTATTGAATGGAAACAATCACTTGTTAGGGGCTGTTCACACCTAATAATTTTTTTCTTCCATCCGTGCTATTTTTTTCAATTGTTGTCAGATGTAAACATGTGCTAGATGGATGTCTTAGACTGTTGTGCCACATCTTACTGTTTTTTTTAATTATTATTTATTTATTTATTTTAGGTCACACCATCTTCCTCATTTCCTCTCATAAGCTACAACAACAAAAGCAAACAAAAGCTGGTGTTGTACTGACAACATGTCAAACATTGAAAGATTGTTTTTATTATTCCATACGCACAAACACACATAAATAAACGAACTGATGCCTGAACTTGAATATTCCCACACACACACGCTACCTCCCCCTACTTCCAAGTGCGCCCTTTGACCCTAATCATGAGAACAGAGGCCTCTAATCTGTTTCTTTATCTAATGAGTCCCATACTTCCACACTAGCTCAGTCAAACAATCTTCCTAGTGCAAGGTGTAAGGAAGGGAAGGGCGGGAGACAGAAGAGAACTATAAGCCAAGAAACTTTATGTAACAGCCATCAGATAACAACTACTATGGTAGCCACATGACAAACATATATTTGATATATTTAATATTTAAGATGCATAAAAAGCTAAACTAAATTGGTATGGAAAGGCAAAAACTACTGTAAACTGAACCATAAATGTGGTAAGCTTTGTTCCAAAACCTAGTGTGCTGTCTTATTGTTAACTGCCTACACAGACAGCTGCCTTTCAGGTAGCAACCTAACCGAGCTGGAACCTCATAAGTGACTGATTTTGAATGGTAAACAGAAGCAATTCCACATGCTACACAAAAACTATTCCTCACATCAAGTGCATCGGTACTGTGGCTCAAAATTGATGTAAACAGAGTTAGCATGTTGCTAAGCTATCTATGTGATACTCTAATAAGTATAAATATACAGAGAACAAACGAATATTGGGTAAAATATATATTTTTAGCAATAATTTTCAGTAATGAATGACAAGCTTAATTAACAATTAATTTAGTACAACAACAGAAGTTTACAAAAATGTTTTACAGTAAAAATAACAGTGCTCAGACTCAAAAACCAAACTAAAAAAGTAGGTTTAAGATTTAAAATCTTAACTCCAGGTGAAAATCTGGCATATATAGAGGGAGTCAGAGGGACAAACAGTAAAATGTAACTGAAGATATAACATTTTAAACAACAAATGGAATTAGCATCCTCAGTGTTGCTTCCTTGCCAGATGTCTTTAAGAACAGATGGAAGCCATTATACTTTTTAGGTTTATACAGCCTGAAAGAGTATTTCCATTTCCCCAAATAAATATTCATATACCTTAGGTACACATGCAGACCACATACACACTGTATGATATACAGTACAGAATAACACACACACTGCACCCCCATGCTTTCACACCTACACAGTATAGCCCTGCCATTCTGACAGCAAGCCAAAGGTCACATGACCACCAACTAGGGTCAGCTCAGGACAGCATGACTTCTGAGATCTCACTCACATTTTCAATTATTCACTTGATAAACAACCGGCATGACATTGAGCATTACTGTAAAAAGGAAAGCAAGACAGAAACATTGCTATCTAGCATCAAACAAATTGTAAAAGACACGACTTTCTTTGTCAATTCATTTTATTAGCTTTGTAATATTGATATGCAAAAGAGCTAGATATTTTAGACCAGCCGTTTCCCAAACTTTTCGTCAATTGCAGCAAGTACACCCACAGCATCACCGGTAAGGCTCAAGTACTCCTTAATCGACAAAAAAACAAAAATGTGTACAAAATACTAAATATCATTTAAATACAATATATTCATCCATCCAACTTCTATAGCCGCTTGTCTTTTGTAGGGTAGTGCTGGAGCCTATCCCAGCTGTCTTGTGCCAAAGGCAGGGAAACACCCTAGACAGGTGGCCAGTCCATCACAGGGCAACACACACACACACACACACAGAGACATACAAACTCTCTCACTCTCTACGTATATACAGTATATGAATATATAAATATATAATATATAAATATTATTTATGATGAATATTTATTTACAAAACAAGATGAAATGTGCATTTAGAACAGATTAATGCTGTTAATTATACAGGCCAGGTGATCTTCTAACTTGGTACATTAGGTAATATTAATTTTACCAATTTTATTTTATGATTATTTTTCATCATTTTGGTAGAGAACATATTAACATGTAAAAACAATAAACATGAGGGCCAAAGTATAAACATACTTCATATTGCTAGGCCTGCATTGTTTGCATGCAAAATTTTTACTGTTAACACTGATATGTTGAACAGTGTTTCCCAACTAGTGTGCCTTGAAAGGTTGTCAGGTGTGCCGTGGATAATTATAAAATTCCACAAAATAAATAAATGCATGAAAAAATAATAATTTCAGGGATCCAAACTCAAAAGTGACTGATATTTATACGCATTAAGTGTCTTTCTCGTGACTCGTGTCAGCAATGCTACGCAAGTTTATGAAGTGACATCACTTTACACCAAAGTGTTTTTCACATGTTTTTGCTTTACCAGTAATGTCTTTGAGAGTACTAAGCAACAAGAAATATATAAAAACTGTCCAAATTTGTGAAGAGACATTGAATGTTAATAATTTATTTTCAATAAAAATTACCTTCTCGTTTATATAATATCAGAGACCCCAGTTATTGATCTAATTTAAATTCACCAAGAAAATGCTTAGACCTAAACATAAACGAGTCATTTTATTACTTTCTGCTATCAAAGCAACTGCAAGCTTTTTTCACTCTTCCAAATACATGTTTTCAATGTTTATTGTGCACAGCTCCCGCTTTTTACGTGGAAAACTTCGTAAAATCGACCCTCTGTGACGCTTTCTGCAAATCTTGTCATGTGGAGGGCAATGCGGTGCTTGACGCTGGGTTCAGCCTCAGAACCAAATTAAAACTGCCATGAGAAGTCGTCTGTCCGAGGCAAAGATGCAAAATCTAATGACAATTTTCTCAGCATCAGTCTCCCTTGATGCATTTGATTACGCACTGGAGAGCACCCCATTTAAGTCGATGTGGACTAGGAGGAAGTTTTGAGTTGTCGATTGAGTTCTGTTCAGTTCATTTTTTACGTGTTTTGTTCATATTTTAATTGTATTTGGGGTATTTTTTGTAATATTACGTTGGTCATATGTTGTGTTTTAGTGGCCTTCGCGGTCACTGCGGGGGAAAAAACATTAATCTGCTTCGTGTGGAGTCTCTGTTGTTCATCTCTTCTCTTAATAAATAGCTCCCCCTAATTTATAATAAATAAATTAATGCATAATCTGCTATATACTCGTCCTGTAAATTCATGATTAAAAATAAAAATGTGAACGAAATGAAAAGCTATTAAATGTCTTATTATCATTAAAATATGAAAATTAAAATTACGGGTAATAAAAGATAATGACGGAATTTTTACAACCCTGTCCGTCAATATAACAGACGATGAAAAGGTCAAATTTTTGAGAAATTTTTGCATAGCTGAATTTTAAACATTACAAGTAAACGCGCTACTAAAACTGATAGAAAACATGGACAAGTTCTTGAAAAGGAAAAATATTGACGATGGTTAACCTATGTGGGATAGTGGTGTGCTGTAGAATTTTAGTCGTAAAAAGTGTGCCGTGGCAGAAAAGTTTTTGGGAAACACTAAAACAGTACTCTTTAAGAAAACTATCATTTCCCACTTACCTATACCAGATGCAGTTACACGTTTTGTTTTGGTAGAGTGAATACTAACAAGGGTAAAATAGATGTTTTCTTTATTATAATTAAATGTTTCTTTTTATTTTTTATCAACAACTGACTATAAAGAACAGGAAGGATATCAAAAGAGACATTATCAACGGCAAATGGACTGCGTTGATCTTGTCTTTAAACGCATTACATGGACAAGTCAAACCAAACTACTTGACATAGTTTTATTAAAAGATCGATCTTTTAAGAATGGAATTTAGATCATTCAAATGAAGATGGTGTTTATTAAGAAAATTTATATTTTTACCCAGTTATTTTCATTTTAAATCATGCATTTGGTTTTTTAAGTTTAACCTAGCAAAATCCAATTATTTTTATGTATCCCCTGGAACTTGCTCATGTACCCCTGGTTGGGAATCACTTCACCACACAGCACAGAGAAACACATAACAGAGAAACATCACTCCTGAGGCAATAATGAAGTACTTATTAGGAAAAATGCAAAGGACACATCTGTCAACATAACATTAACAGAACCGTCATTAACACAAAAAGTGCTGATTAGTCGGAGATGTAGCTGTAATATAGTTCAATGGAAAGTATGCGGCGAGAACTGGCTTGACAATATAAATACAATTTTAATATGAAACTTAAACAAAAAGACAAACAAACAAAGGTATCAGACAGCTATCCTTAAATCTCTCTCTCTCTCTGTCCCCCTGCAGTCTCCCGCTCCAGGCGGTCAGCCAGGAGCCCATAACCGCTCGCGGTCAGTGGTCTCCTACCCCGCCGCTTTCAGCAGCTGGTAGGTGTCTCCTCCGGCCCTGGCAGTGGCCCTGACCACTCCAGGGGGTCGGTTAGGAGCCCCTTCTCCCTTCGCGGTCGGCGGCTGTTCGTCCGCTCTCAGGCTGCCGGGCTCCACCATCCTCCGGTGGATGGCCGCGGCTGCTCCGTTGGGGTGGATGGTAGTGGCAAGGACTCCTCCCACCTTCTTCCAGGATTTCAGCACCAGTGTAATATAGTTCAATGGAAAAGAGGAGGTGAGAACCGGCTTGACAATACAAATAATATTTTAATATGGAACTTAAAAAAAAGACAAACACACAAAGGTTTCGGACAGATGTCCGTAAATCTCTCTCACTTTCCCACTGCAGTCTCCAGTCGGCCTTTATCCCTCTGAGGCTGTGTGTGGAATCACAACCCAGCCCCGCCCTCCGCCCTTTCATAGTGGCCTTACTAATGTTGCACACATCTGTTCTCTTCCTGGACAATAAAAAGTGGCTAAAAAGCCAGAAAACAACACCATCTCCTTGTGAATGTAGAATGTGCTGTCTTGGAGAAAACAAAGACATGCTTATCACTTCGGTTAACCCACTTACACAAGCCAGCATCTCCGGTATGTGCAGCGACTGTTACCTTTCACTTGTGGCATTTAAAAAATTGCACCATGGAAAGAACTGGCAAGCACAAGAAAACATAGTTTACACTGGCATAAGAGAAACAAAACGGGGAAACGTGAAAGAACTTATATTGGCAACCTCAAAAAGAGTCTTTTTACTCTACCTGTTGAAACATCTCACAGAAGGTTTAGGCAGATTTTCAAAGAAAAGCAGAAGCCTGCAAAAACATCCTTGCACGGGTCAAGGCCTCTGCCTAATTGATTTCCTGTGGAAACTATATGTGCTGGAGTCCACCATCAATCATGCCAACCTTCATTGCTTGGAGACCAAGTGCCCTGGATTTCAGTTTAGCTAGACTGTCTACATCCTTGCATCTCAGAGAGGACAAATCTATGTTATTCACCAAAAGAAAAGTTAAAGATTTCTGAATTTGTCCTCCCCATTCAATTAGTTTTATTAAGGAAAGATCAATGGGAGACAGTCTGCTAAATTAAATAAATTTAATAATTCAGGCTTGGAGCCGGTTTTGGCCTGAGCAAGCATACATTTCAGCACTAATTATTCAAGCAGAAAATGTTGAAGTACATCAGATGCTCCAAAAATACCAAAGTATTTGGTACTGGGAATGTTCTACCCTCTTTCAGTAATGTAGTGGGCCAAAATCAAAAGCACAGCTCCAAAGTAACAAGACCCCTATTGTTATATGTGAGTTTAAAATTATAATATGATTCATCCTGCATGAGAGATGGAAGCTGAAAGAGAGAGAGAGAGAGAGAGAGAGAGAGAGAGAGAGATTCCAAACATTCAAATTTGTAACACGTATTCCACTTAGATTTTGGAGAACAAAATAAATCTGTAGTTGGAAGCAAAAAGGTCTGTACTCTCAAAACCTAAAAGCTCAGAACGAATGAGCCAGAAAAAAACACCAGAGGACATTTTCTCTTTCAAGAAAAAAGTGAGGAAAATGCCAGCGGGACAGAGGAGTGCAGGGAGGCAAAGTAACGAGAAAGGATTTCTTTGTTCCTTAGAAGTGACTGCAGAGTCAATCTGACATAGGTATTCCACAAATAAGGACTGCATTGTGCTAGCTACCACGGAAAAAACTCAACACACAAACACCTGTTAGCACAACCAAGTGGAGGGATTTTAAGTCAACATAAAATCAAAATGACCAATTTTTCCTTCATTGTTTTTGTTTTATTTTGTTTTTGTATTGTTAATGAAAACTACCCCTTTTTCCTTCTTAGATTTGATCTTTCATCAAAATTTCATATCTTACTCCACCTCTGAAACGACTTTCCTTTTTGGCTGACATCACCAATTCCTCTTATTTTTTTAGGAATTCACTTCTCCATTCTAGCATGTTAAGGCCACATTTCATGATCCAATCAATTGCCAATAAAAAAAATCATGTCATTACCTACATTTCTTTCTTACTGAATACTGGACTCTTTGTGTTTCACTCTGAAACACATCCGATTATGGAAACGAAATGAGTTATATTCATATTGACTTTAAAAATTAATGACACATCCATCCTTTGGCTATTAATATTAGGACAGAGCAGGCATAGTAATCAAGTTTTGAATGCTATTCTGAAGATTATTTACCATTCCACAGGGATGTTTGTGAGAAACTAGAGAAGAGGAGGACACAATAACTTTCATTTTTATCTAGCTGTGGATTTTGCCCTGTTCCCATTCTTTAGTCTCAGTGGCTCACGTTTACATTGTACCACCGCATGTCTGTATTAAGTGTTCGAATGCATGCGCATGTGTGCTTATTGAGACATTTTATCCCACGGGAAGTACCAGCTTCCTACACATCTGCTTAGTCCATAATAAAGGAAATAAGTTAAGGTCAACACTCTCCCTTTCTCCATTTTATGTTTTATGATATACCAAGTAACCACAACTATGAAAAGGGGTGTTAGGTGTTTGGACTCCCAGCGGAGCAATTCGCGTTGCTTCAACCCCCCATCCAACATTTGCCCAGCGTTTCCATTTCAAACCCTTTTATGCCCATCTCCTCCCAGGGCCGGCCAGGAGAGATACAGTTGCATTCAACCATTGTGTAGCAGCATGGTGTGCGTGGCTATGCTATTCTCTCTCTACTGCAAGTGACCGCTGTGGTCTAATTACTGAAAGGAAGATGAAGTCGTCCCCCTCTTCCAGCCCTGATAGCTGAATCTACTTTCAGTGGTGAAGCCCAGAGGCCCAAGCCTTATCCTGTCAATTTTAACCAGCAAAGTAGCCAATCCATACCCGCATCACATAGCTAGCTCTCTGTTTGGAGACAGTGTTCCCTTTCCGCTGTCCGCCAAAGCAGACAAAGAGCTGCTCACCTCGTGGAAAGCCAACGTTACCATGGTCATATTCTCAACACCACTCAGCTCCGAAGAAAAAACCTGAGTTGTTGCGAGCCAGCTCCTTTTATACCCGTATGTCCAGGGGAGTGGCATGCAAATTCCACTCGCCAATTCCCATTGGCCTTTTCTCAATGACCAGCTTGTGTGATATTCTAAATACCGCAAAACTCAATTAAACGTAGTTAACACAGTAATGATTCTCGCCATTACCACTAATTGGAAAGGATTTTAAAGGAACTTTGAGTTTATAGCTTATTCCAATGGCACAGAAAAGCTACCGGGCTACATTTTTTATGGGAAGAGGAAAAGGGCAATGGGACCAAATAGTGAGGGAAAGCAAAGCATGCTGGTTTTGTTTAGTAGGGTGGTGGTGGTGAGTTTGAAACCCCATTGTTATGAAGAAAGCTTTGTAAAATTGGAGGTTGTTAGCGCCCAGAAGCCAGAGTTGTCAGGGAGGGCTAAGATCATATTCCTTGAGACAAGGCTGTCATTTCTCTGAGATGGTTATCACATCCTGTCATGAAACGCAATATTATTTGACAGCTAATTCCATCAATGACTAATGTAGTGCAACAGAAGCTAAAGTACAATTACCTGGGAGCAGTTATGAATTATAATACTGCCTCTCTGGCAGAGTGAGAGCTTTATGTTGCATGGGTGAATTAGTTCTCGTGATGGGGAGGGAGGATTTAAAGTATGTAGATTGATATAGTAAACCTCTGGTCATTTCCTGGGTACACTGTAACTCACCCTTTGT
The DNA here is from genome assembly GCF_025860055.1 of Xyrauchen texanus. Taxonomy (NCBI): domain Eukaryota; kingdom Metazoa; phylum Chordata; class Actinopteri; order Cypriniformes; family Catostomidae; genus Xyrauchen; species Xyrauchen texanus. Next base: position 21,813,293 of record NC_068300.1, read on the forward strand.
CAGCCTACCGGCATCTACCCGCACACATCCTCGATTCCTCTCAAATGCATTCAAGAGCATATGCTGCCGCTTAACTTTTGTTTAACCTCTTGAAATTATCCATGAAATGTTTATGCTCAGATTTCTACATTTGACTAGCATTCAAATAAGCAGTGTTTCTGGTCTTCAATACTCTAAATGGCTTTGTTCTTCTAACTACCCTCCATCATTCATCAAACCATAAAAAAACAATCTGACTGATATTACCACAGCATCGTCAGTCACATTGTGTTGCCTACTAATGTGCTAAAAGATACCATGGTGCTACCATGGTAATGCCATGTTTTAGGACATGTACCATGGAAATATTATGGTTTTCTTTTCAATACATTGGACTGGAATATGGTAATCTATCAGTGCATATATGAAAGTGTACACTCACTGAGCACTTTTATAGGAACAATATGGTCCTAATAAAGTGCCCGACATGGTCTTAAGCTGTAGTGGCCAATTCGCCTCAAGGTTCAACGTGTTGTGCATTATGAGATACTATTCTGCTCACTAAAACTGTACAGAGTGGTTTACCGTAGCCTTTCTGTCAGCTCGATCCAGTCTGGCCATTCTCCACTGACCTTTCTCATCAACCAGACATTCCCATCCACAGAACACTGGACGTTTTTTGTTTTTGGCACCATTCGGAGTAAAATTTGGAGATAGTTGTGTGTGAAAATCTGAGGAGATCAGCAGTTATAGAAATACTCCAACCTGCCTGTCAGGCACCAACAATCATGCCAAGGTCAACTAACCATAGGACTTCCATCTGATAACATCACTGTACAATAGTATCACCAAAGTACTATTTTGTTAGGACCTCCACAGTAAGTATTCATGCTTGTTCAAGTCTGCAATCTTTTCACACATTTGTCCCTTATTGTTGGGCCAATTATACCTTTGTATATGACCCTCTGCATCAAGACTGTTTTTTAAAACTTCAAGCATATTTTATATTGTATAAAGTGAAAGAAGTACTCTAGATGTACAGATTGTGTGCATAATGGCTAAAAAGCTCTGAATCCTACAGATCTCTGGCTAGAGATGCAAATGGCAAGGAAAGAGCTAGCACAGTCTCTAAGAAAAGAAGGTCATCAGAATTGAGTTCCTGAATAAAAGCTTAAACTTCACAGTTCAAGACTGAGCTTGGCTCACTTCATACCCTGCTCTTATCTTAAATTGAGACTAATTCTTAATATCATTAGCATAATGTTTGCTTGTCTTTGGAAATTAACCCTCATGATCACAGAGAGACCTACACTGAGGAAAACGTTTTGTTCCCATATTCAAACAGCAATGAGGTTTGATTTCTTTGCACTGAAAAGGTAGATAGAGAAGAATAACTCAGGGATAGACTATGTTTTTGTTAGTTCTTAAGACAAAAAAAAATCATGTTGCAGCCATGGCCCATGTCATGTTCTCACCCCATTCCCCTGTCTACTCTTCACTCAGTACATATACATGCACTTTTAAAGTTCGATTTCAGGTGAATTAAAACAATAATTTGTCAAGTAAATACTTTAATCCAACAGAAATCGCACCAGTCTGATTTTTGTAAAGTCGGACTAACAAACCTAGATAATGCGATTGTACGGTAGCTTAGCTTCATCCAGCATTGTGATACACATTGTGTGTTAATCAGACAACAAAGTTGATGCACGTCATGTATTTAACAACATTTGTTCATCCTTCCTTCGCATATTTAATTGCCCATTGCGCCATGTATACTTGGACAAACAGCTGAAGACTGTAGCTTGACAATGAAAAAAACTGCTGTAGCTCGATTGTAACTGCAGATGTAAACATACTATTCTATAATCAAAAAAGTAGCAAAACCCCCCAAAAAGACTATGAATCCAAGTTTAACATTAAAGGAATAGTTCTCCCAGAAATGATAAATATCTAATTTATGCCATCTCAAACTCATATGACTTTCGATCCTTTGCGGAACACAAACAAATATATTTTGAATGATTTATGATGTCTGTTTGGCCATACAATGCAAATCAATAAGGTTCAAAGATTTCAAGATCAAAAAGGACATAAAGGCAGCAAAAAGGTAATCCATATGATTAGAGTGGTTTAATCCATGTCTTCATAAGCAGCATGATTGGTTTTGTGTTATAAAAAATACACACGCTCTAAGCATGCGTCAAACATGAGGACATGTAGTCAAGCTTAACATCATGATCATGCCAAGGAGACTGCAGAAGTTGAGATGTATGCAGATGTATGATTCATTAAAACCATTGTGCTGGTTCTAAATTCATTTGTGGGGATGATGTTGAGAGCAGCCCACTCAGTTTATCTCCAACCCCATCAGTCCTACACCTGTGTAGTGACATCAGCCTGCAGGGTCACATCCTCTCCAAGCCTCTCAGACAGAGTAGGAGGACAACATGCAAGGCTTCTCTCAAAGTACATAAGAATCTGAAAACAAAGATGGTAACTACTCTTATCTGGTCTGGGGGCCACACTGTATGAAGATGTGCACGAATTAAGATACAGAAATCCAAAAGACCCTGGAGAAAGACAGAACTTGCAATGAAAAAGGCAAAGCCACTTCTTCACAGGCTTTTCCATGACTATTTATAATTTTGGAATATCTCCCTCTAGATTAAGGCACTAAAAAGAAGCTTCTTTACAACTCAAGGCAGTTTTCAGAGATGCAGTTGGTGTTTAATTACTTCCAGACACCTTAATCTGCCTTTTAAAGAAGACGCGTGTTTAATCGTCTACTTCCCTGTTGAAAACACCAGCACAGGTTGTGTTTTGAATGCTGGTACCCAGTATTGGATGCTGGTATGCTCGTGTCCCTAGCAGGCTTCTTGACTACTAATGCTTAACCAGCCAGATATCAATGGTCAACCCAGCTTTACCTGAAAAGCCATGCTAGTCTACCAGCACCAAACCAGCATAAACCAGTCTGGGACAGGTTTTAATGATAGGATTGCCTGTTCTAGAGTAACAAAGTAAAGCCATTGCCAATAAACCACATAATTCACTTGTGGAAATAAAAAAGAAACTTCCTCTGCGAGGTGGAAACACTGGTGATGGTTGGCTGCAAATGAAAAACTGCTGTCATTTTAATTACTGTGGCCAACATGAGGTTCTAATTGAATCCTCTTGAGAAGAAACTAATGACGTGACAGGTGCACCAGGCAATTTCTTCATTCATTCAAATCTCCTGCAGTACAAGAGACATGCTTTATCGATTCATACCATATGCGGATGCCGTCTGCTTTCCGTTACTTCAGTTGTCCACCAGCCTGTTACACACTGAGCCTGGATCTTCTCAAACTCTGGTTACTGGATCTTATGAGATACAGTGATTGACACCAGATGTAGAACCTGGCCGGCTTCCTTTCCTTCCCCTGACCACAAGGGGTGAGCCAAGTTCTCCCTCAGCCTGTGGCAGGCTGGAGCTTCACACAGGCTCTGCTTCTAAGATCGGTGGCAGAATGTTGCGGTGAAGAGCTGTCAAAAGCAAGATCTTTAGTGAGAGAGGTTAACAGTGCCTTGCAGGGTATCTTCCATTGATGTTGTCCAGGGTTACTAGGCAACCGATGTGAAACAATGTGTGTGTATATAAGGATTCCGTGGACTGGATAAGTACGTACTTTGTCTGCAATCAGTTAGCATTTCCTGCAATATGGAGGGTAAAGGCAATTTTCCACTGCACGTTACGGTTAGATTCGCCTAAACTCTACTCGCTTTACGTTTCCGATCTTGCATTTCCACTGCAGTTTAGTGCCATCTCAATGTGGGTGGGATTATAGACTGGTCATCATAGTTGCGCCGCCTCTACTGCTGTGACATCATCTTTAACATAACACAAACTGACCAAAACAATAACACGACCGCTAGCTGTTAGCTACTAGCTCACTGTAGTCAAGTCAAGTCAAGTGTACTGCATAAAGCAGTTGTTACATGGTGATTTTACACAAGTGTAACAGTTAAATTGGCCTGGTTGTTTTAGAAGCAAGCTTCCAGTAACTGGTCAACTAAATAAAGTGAAGCTTTCAAGCTGAATATAAAGTTAAAGTACATCCTCCATTGTGGACTCCAGCTGGGCACTCTCCCTCCTATTTCTTGCCGATCTAGATAGGGTCCATTTAGTCGAACCACTTCCACTTTTCCTTGATGGTTCTGTAGTCACTTTTACGATTTTTTTTACTTTTCCCTACACTGTTGATAGGTCCGGTGGTAGCCGTGTGCGGCCAACAGCTGAGACACTTCCTGAGAGACTTTTTCGTTTCGCTCATCGATAATGAGTGGACCACGGCATGGTTTTTTGCAGCTGTAAATGTAATTTGAATTACTTATTTTATTAATTGTGCAGCAGATAGCTAGTTTAAAGATGCACTACGTCTTCCTAAGCAACCGATATGACATTCATCTTTAAATTTACACAGACACTTAATTTGGATGCAGTCACACAAAAGCAAATGTTAAAACAAAAACATAGAACTATATTAGCTGGTGTTATTGTCACCTATGATTAATTTATTCTCCAACAAAGTGTCCAATAAAATGGGAGTTACCAAAATACAGTAGTAGTATTCCACTGGACATGTGATCATACATGGTGGCCACCATGAGGGGGCGACTTGCTCTGTGTAGAATAAAAAAATTATCTAGGTTGCTGACATGACTGGTGTCGAGTGTGCATCATTTTAAACATATTTGTCAAAAGTACAACTAATATATTTACTTTGTTAAGCGGAAACAAATAACTTTCCTTTAACTCCCTGCCAAGTGAGGGGCCTGCAGATTAGGGATCAGCTCTGAAAGGGCCACTTAGCATGGTTTATTTTACAGGGGTCTCAGGAGAGCAGCCATCTGAGATCTGCACGGAACCCATGACTAGCAGGAGAAAAGGATTCTACGGCTTTCAGAATGAGCATATGGTCATTGTCTGTACTTGACAGACAGGGTGAACAAAACACTTGTCTTCAAATGAGGGAAATCAGAAGAAGGGAAACAGAGCTTGAGATGTATTTTACTTACTGCAGACCACATTATTGCAGAAAGCAGACAAAGAGCAATGCACTGGAAAAATGTCACATCATAATTGTAATAAATCTGCTGTAGGGTTGCTCCGATACCAAAATTTTGGCTTCGGTACGATACCAGCCCTGGTACCTCGGTATCGATACTAAATCGATACTACAACCAACAAATAAAAAGAAGAAAATTACGATAAAAACAAAACGGCATAAAGTCTAACAGATACAAATTATAAGTTTTCCATAAAAAATAATCTGGATTCCATGTTAAATGTTTTCATTAAATATTATGGTGTTTAATCAAATTCATACATACAGCTTTACTCAAAAAATATAACTATTATTTTTTATTTTGTTTTGACAAAAAAATTAAATTTTAGATTTGGTCAAATAAAATGCTGCACAACAGAGCTTCACAGTGTTAATGAAAACATTAATTAATAATAATCTGATTACCTGTGGCACAAGGCTGCTATGGCTAAATCAAAACATGCTGATAATACACTTGTGTTTGTGATATTGCTTACAGTTAATAATAATAATAATAATATAATGTAATATTATATAATTGTTATTATGAGAATTATTGCTCTTTTTGAATGTTACATTTTTATACAGTAATTGTATTTTTCTGTCTTCAATTTCTTGCATCTAGTTGAACAGAGCTTTCATTTTAGCAGGACTTTTATTTTGACATACCTTTGAGTTCTTCCTGTTTTTGATGGGTTATTTATATCAAGCTTCCCATTAATGCTGGTATAATCCCATCATGACTCTTGAGCTGAAATCTTCGAGCTGCACCGGAGGAGTTCATTTAAGTGTTCTAGTCATTATACTCTAAACACACTGCATGAAAATTAAGCACCAGTAGTGTGTCTTGTATTTGTGAGTGTGTGTGTGCACATATGTGTTTGTGAAGCAGATGACAGAGCAAAGCAGCACCTCTTGTTCATTCTGTAGCATGCAGCGCGTGTGACTCTATATTTAATTAAATTACATCCTTCTGCTGTTTAATGATCACATTTGGCCATATCCAGATTTTGTTTTATTTATTTTATTTTCAAATTGTCATTGATTTGATCTCAGAATCATCACATCTCATATCAGTTTGCTCATGACAGCATACTGTAATATGGTACCGAAATTAGCAACAAGATGATATTGTACCATTTAAATTTTTGGGGTATCGCGATACTTCATTAGTACCTGTAAACCATGCAACCCTACTCTGCTGATTGATAGTCATGTGGTCGAGTACTTAATTCTATGGGGACTTAGAATTGCAGAATCTGAGCACAGAACTTGCTGAGTTAAGACCTTGTCTGAAATTGTTATAGCTATATAGCAAAACGAGATGTATTATCTATAAGAACAAGACCTGCTTTTGCTATTTAGACATTTTAATGGCTTGTGTATATAAAAGTTATCTAGAGTAAACTCACTCGTACATTTTTGCTTCTTTGCAATGGGCACGGTATCAGACATTAGTGTAAACTCTGGTGATGGCAATATTTTGAAGAGAATCATGCTGAGCAAGTTAGTTAAACTGTTGACCTGGAGAAATTAAAACGTCCATTGGTCAACGGATGTAGAAAGTCCCGACTTACAGGTAAAAGAGCCAATCACCTTTTAGATACCGACATCACCTGTCAATCAACTTGTGAATGCGCATGTGCATTAGATATACAAGCTGGGAAAATTGCGTAATCTGAGTTAATGAAGCACAATTTATGATTCAGGTGTTAGATTTGACTGCTGATTTGAAATATGCTCATTGATCATAATATTGACCAACCGTTTTTGAGGTTTTGGTGTTCCCCCATTCAAGTAGATAGTAGCTGCACTTACATGACTGGAAATAGCTTCCCGAGAGCATTCCAAAGTTGGCTGCCAGTGGAATGACTTGCTAGAAAGACTTTGATCAGTATCGCAAGAACGTATGGTAAATATGTATAACAGGACTATTAGCTTGCAATGTATTAGCCAACCATCTGCTTTTGCGATTGTGTACATGTATAAAGTGTTTCTGGTCATATGGGCTTTTCCACTGCATGGTACAACTTGACTCAACTCGACTCTTCTCGCTTTTTTGTTGTTATCCACTGTGGATAGTATCTGGTACCTGATACTTTTTAGTAATACCTCGGTCAAGGTTCCAAGCGAGCAGAGCTGATACTAAATGTGATGTCAAAATCCTGCAGATCACTGATTGGTCAGGGAGAATCGACACTACCATCATCACTGGATTTCCAACACGCGACATCAACCCGCTAGTTTTAAAGTTAGCAACAGCGATAACAGTATAATTTGTTCATGCGACTTTCGAATTGTGAAAAAATAAATGGCTGTGCACAAAACCACGCTGTGGTGAATAAACGAGGTGCAGACGGTCCACTCGTTAGCGATGAGCAAAACGAAAAAGTCTCTCAGGAAGTGTCTCAGCTGTTGGCTGCACACGGCTACCACCGGACCTACCAACAGTGTAGGGAAAAGTAAAAAAATCGTAAAAGTGACTACAGAACCATCAAGGAAAAGTGGAAGTGGTTCCACCAAATGGACCCTATCTAAACCTGTGAGCAATGGGAGGGAGAGTGCCCTGGACTCAGCCATGATGGAAGATGGTACATTTTGTTACGTTAACTCTATACTCTACTTGAAAGCTTCACTTTATTTAGTTGACCAGTTACTGGAAGCTTGGCCAATTTAACCAGGCCAATTTAACTTTTACACTTGTGTAAAATCACCATGCAACAACTGCTTATGCAGCACAATGAGCTGGTAGCTAACAGCTAGCGGTTGTGTTTTTGTTTTGTGTCTTGTTTAAGATGATGTCACAGCAGTAGAGGCAGCACAACTATGATAATCAGCCTATATTCACACACACGTTGAGGTGGCACTAAACTACAGTGGAAATGCAAGCTCAGAAAAGTAAAGCAATAAGAGTTGAGGCGAGTCGAACCGTAACGTGCAGTGGAAAAGTGCCATTAGTGTCCTAAAGTGTGTTTAACAACACTATGGTACAATGAATCATTAGATACATAACTGCTGTTTGTAAATATGATGTATGAAGTATAAAACTGATGCTTTAAACTCTGCCCAGCTTCATACATTGAGACCATTTTAATTTTTTAGCTAAAAGAGAACTCTAACAAACAGCCAGCAGAAACTGACAGAACTTAGTCTCTCTATGTTCCTTGACAACTATGAATCATCTGCAGCATGTCTTAATGAAAGAGCCTCTCGCAATAGCATTTTCCCGAATCAAAGTTCATATGTGCTCTTTTGAATGGTGACTAACCCAGCATGTCAACACTGACTCACTAACCTCTAAATTCCTATCTTCAGTCACACTCTCTTATCAGAGTATAGTCTGCTTTTAAACACTGTACTTGTCAAACAAAGCAACACGGACAAATCTGAAGGGGGATGTTGATTTGGAGAAATTACCTTTTATAGGGCTTATAAATTACAGGCCTGATTGACTTGCACAAGTATCCAGCAAAGGGTTTTGGTATTGTATCAGTATCTGCCAATAGCAGTGTTAAATATGGATGATTGGTATTGGCTTCAAAATTCCTGATCAGTGCACCACTAGACGTAAATATTGATGACTCATCTTGCACTACACAGATTTTGGCCAATAAAATGGCCTCTAGATTGAGAATGTTCTGCCTCCTAATACCACAACCGACCAGCAAGTACAAAATCATGGTTCATATCTGTGACAAAAGCTGTGACAAATCCTACTGGCTAATTGGCAAGCTCTTTTCTATGTCTGCCTTACTTCCTGTTTCAATACTATGTCAACAACAGAAAGAAAACTTGAATTAAATGAGGTATCATATGAGGCATCTTTAAAGAAGCTTTTTATGAAGTAATTTGCAATAGATAAATCAAATGTCTCTGATAAGCCAGATCAAACAAATGAAAAGTTGGCTGCAGCATAAGAAAACAAGGTCAAATAGATATATGAATGCATATGTATGTATGTGCACCACTGCTTCCGCTCACAATCACCAATTAGCCATGATTTGCAAAAAGCCACTGAGTATTCGCCCATCCTTAAAGTTTTGACAACAAATCACCTCATGAGATGCTGTCTCTTTTATCCACACTTCTGTTCAACAATACAATACCACATTTTCCAAGGCTGATTCAGCAGCTACAAGTCACAAGTCACATTACCTCTGTTTTTAAGTTCAACATCTGTAATCATTGAGGGAACTCTTTTTTACAGCAGAAAGCCTCATTGTTTGCCTGTCTCATGTTCCATCGCTGTTTAAGCTCACTGCTCTTTTTACCCTTTTCTCACTCTGTTTATCTCTAAGTAACACACCCAACAACCCATTCACGAAACTGTGGGGCAAGAGTTTGCCTTTGAATGGGACCCGTCAAATGGAACAAGTAGGAAAAAAAGACATGTGGGGATAAGAGTTTTGTCCAACACTCATAACCATAACTACCCAGAGTTTCAGAGCTTGGACATTATCCATTCAACACCCCCTCATATTCTCCTGAAACACCTGTGTCCACACCACAGCATTTTGCAAAAGCCTTTTGTGATGCAGGTAGCAATTAATGAAGACCCTGCACAACTTCTTTTTGTCATCTTTGTTTGAACTCGGGACTTAAAAAAGAAGAAAAGAAGCAAAGCCATTAGCAGAGGACAGGCTTAAAGTCCCTATAAAATAAAAGCCAAAAAAGCCATGCTGCTGTCTGTTCCTCTTCACTCAGCTTCCAGAATTCAACCTTCAGAGCACATTTACTCTGTCAAAAGAGACAGAAACTAACAGTAATACTGTACAAACACAGTTATCTTAAAGAGAGGGTGAATGAAATCTCAGGTTTTTTGATAAGGCAGTGGAGGATAGCTCTTAAAGTCTTCCAAAGACTGAACACCTGCTCTTCTAGACCTACTCTCCAGTGGTGAACATCCAAAAAGTATATTGAGCACAAAGCTCTGAATGGAGAGGAATGTCAAAAATGTTAGAAAGTCAAAAGAGCCTTAAAATGGCTGTATTATACTTCATTGGTACACTTACACATCACCCTTGGACTGTCCAGAGCACAAAATGCAATGTAAAACTGCTATAAATAAGGCGAATATCAAGTAATCCAAGGAGAAAAGACTAATCATGATATTAACAGGTGATTCCTTGAGATGATGTTCACTCCGTAGTAGTGAAATTAAAGGGATAGTTCACCCAAAAATAAAAATTCTCTCATCATGTACTCACCCTTGTTTCATCCCAGAGGTGTACAACTTTATTTCTTTTTTAGAACACAAAGATAGATTTTTAGAAGAATATTTCAGTTCTGTCGGTCCATTCAAAAGAATGCAAGAGAATGGTGGCCAGAACTTTGAAGCTCCAAAAAGCACATAAAGGCAGCATAAAATAATCTATATGACTCTAGTGGTATAATATGTGTCTTCAGAAGCAATTATGAGAGGTGTGTGCAAGAAACAGATCAATATTTAAGTCCTTTTTACTATAAATCTACACTTTCACTAGCCCGCTTATGCGAATTCATGAGAGGACAGAGTTCCTCTTCTGTTTTTTGCCGATTTGCATTCTTTGTGCATATCGCCACATGCTGGGCAGGGAGGAGAAAGAAAAAGGGAGGGATAAAGGAAAGGAAAGGAAAGGAAAGGGAAAAAATTATATTTGCACAACAGCCCAATAGCGGTTGATGTGCATTAAAAATGTGAATCGGCAAAAAAAAAAAAAAAGAAGACGACCTCTTGCAAAATCTCCTAGGAGGGCTGGTCAAAGTGGAGTTATAGAGAAAAAAGGGACTTAAATGTTGATCATTTCGGAAGATATAATCGCTGAAGTTATCCTGCCTTCATGTGCTTTTTGGAGCTTCAAATTTCTGGCCACCATTCACTTGTCGCCATTCGCTGAATGGACCCCATGTTCCATATGAAAAAATGCAATAAATAAGGCAAATATAAACTAATTGAAGGAGAGAAGATTGTTTTTCGTAACAGAGCATGAAATTAGCATGTGGACCAACAGAGCTGAGATATTTTTCTAAAAATCTTTGTTTGTGTTCTGCAGAAGAAAGAAATTCATACAAATCTGGGATAGCATGAGGGTGACTAACTGATGAGAAAATTTGGGGGTGAACTATCCTTTTAGGGTGGAGCTTTGGGGTTGAAGGATGAATCGAGAAGGAGAATGAAAGGAAAATCCAAAGGTCATGCTGAGGTTGTTAACAAAACCAGGGTCAGTAAAGGATCTCCAATGACACAACGGCCACAAAATGAACCACACCTACAGAGAACTGTGATTTAAGCAGGGTGGGACTGTAGTCTTGCTCCAGGAAAACTGCAGCTTATCACCAGATGTGAAAGGATGCAGACAGGTAAAAATATCCACCATCCAATGAAATCCCTTCAGAATTTTGACAGTCTTGCATTAATTTGATTTAATGTGAGAGCTGACTTTCAACAAAGGCATAGTATCATTAATACAGGATATCTGACTGTTCTGAACTACTTACCTTTAATTAGATCATGATTTCGGCAGGATCTGTATGACCCACATTCTGATAAGCTTTGAATTTGCTATATTGAGAAATAATTACAATAATGATGACATGATATGTACATTAAAATAGTTATGAATGTCATTAAATGTTCAACTTCTACCTCATCTGTAGACATTTTCTAGTAGCTATCATTCAAGAGGCTTTTGATAAACTTGATATGTTTTCTCTGTAAGAGAATTCGTTTTTTTCTTTATATCCTTCATGCATACTGAATCTCTTTTATACTGTGTTTTCAAACATAGGATTTACGAACACTGACATGGAGGCAGGCAACACAAAAGACACCTGAAGATGCATAGCTGGGGTTCTTTGTGACCTCCTAAAGTTTAATCCAACTTTTTGGGGATTTTTGTTTGATAGCCACTCCTAGATAGAGTAACAATGGTTTTGATTTTTGAATGGTTCCAATTCATGTTATCTGCCTAATCATGGATTTGTGGAGGCCAAAGTTCAACAACTTTAGAAACTTTCCAGCCTCTTGAATACCAGCCAGACTTGTTTCAGGTCCTTAGAAAAATTGTTGCTCTGGCTTTGATTTCCACCTCTGGGACCATCTTATCTTTAGATTTTAATATTTATATGTTATTTTCAGCGAAAGATAAACTATGCTTTTTTATTTATTTATTTTTATATATTTTCTGTTTTTCCTACACCTGACATTAAAATCATCTTACAGTTTAGGTTAAATTTATGCAGGACAACAGATAATTCTCCAACTATCAAGGTAACAAGCTAAAAATGTGTCAGCTCCTATCTGCCTTGAAGGTGCTACACGTCTACTTGGACAACTCCCAAGATTTTTCTCACCTTTTCAACCCTGTCTCGAGCCAAATCTAATTTCCTTATTAGTAAAAGGCATTTCACAAGCATTTGCATGTGTATAATAATTGCTACATGTCCCAGTATAGTGTGTCCAGTTTTTCTGAAGGATTTCTGCCTACCTGCCTCCACACGGAAAAAGGAATTTTATTATCCTTTTCTCTGGGGTTCTGCCAGGGATCTGCAAGTAGCATTTTGCAGGAGTAGTGTTTCTTTTGTCCCACAGATGTCAGAGTAATCAGATTACAGCAAACCGATAAGGACACTCATATCTCTGAGTCACAGTTATGGCAGCCTTTGAGCTGCCTGTCTAAAAGCAAGCTTCTCACTGTTGGGAAGGATCGGACAGTAAAATGCTGAGCAGTTTTGGGCTAATCTGTTAAACTTTGACAGGGTATAGATGTGAGCTTAGAGGAATTCTAAGTTAGAGTGCATTGATCAGGCTCTTTGAAGAAGTGTAGATAAATACAAGGAGCCTCATGCACACTTTCTGACTGTTTTATTATCCCATCCAGCCCAAGATGATTCAATTGCCCTGTTAGAGGGGTTTTGGGCACTTTTCAGCTGATCACCCTGGAAGACCAGCTAAAACAGCTAAAGACCAACTTGGGCAGGCTGGTAGACCAGCTAGACCAGCTCAAACCATCTAAGACCAGAAAATTACCTTTTGCTGGTTTAAGATGTTTTTAGCAGGGTGCTTTATATAGCTAAACCAGCTAAACTTATGCTTGGACAGGCTGGAAGACCAGCTAAAGACTATCTTGACCAGGCCGAGAGAACCAATTATGCTGGTTTAAGCTGGAAGACCAGCTAAAACAGCTAAAGACCAACTTGGGCAGGCTGGTAGACCAGCTATACCATCTTAAACCAGCTTAGACGCAAACTAACTTATGATGGTTTAAGACGTTTTTAGCAGGGTGCTCTATCTAGCTAAACCAGCTAAACTTAAGCTTGGAAAGGATGAAGAACAGCTAAAGACAATCTTGGTCAGGCTGAGAAACCAGCTATTCCATATTAAACCAGCTAAGACTGGCAAACTATCACACGCTATTAAAAAAATATATATTAAAATCTTCTTCAACAAGGTGGTATCTCCAGCTAAACATCAGCTTGGCCAGGCTGGGAGACAAGCTAGACCCACTTAAACACCTAAGTCCAGCAAACCAATTATGCTGGTTTAAGATGTTTGTTTGTTTGTTTTTTCAGCAGGGTGCTTCATCCAGCAAACCAGCTAAACATCAGCTTGACCAGGCTGTGAGAACAGTTACAGACTAGCTTTTCCATGTTTGGAGACCAGCTAGACCAGCTTAAACCAGCTAACATCAGAAAACCTTTTTTTGTTTTAAGCAAGGTGGTGCTCTAACCAAGCATTTTCCTTTTCTTCAGTCTCACCCTTTTAAAAGAGTTAATGTGTCAAATAAAAGCTAAAGACTTACACTCTTACACATTTCTAAAATTGGAATTCTTCAATAGTCAAAGCATTAGGCAACCTACTGCCAACTGAAGCCTACATTAGTTGCTAAGTGACCAGAGGGGAGGAAATTTGCCTTGTCATGAAAGATGACACATAATGGGCCCCACATACATCACCTTATCATTGCAGTAGGTCATTTCAGAGCAGACGTCAACCAATGGAAAAAAAGACCACCAACTACTAGTTCAAAAGGACTTGTTTGCCTCTATCTTAAACAACAATCTCCTTCGGCCCCCTTCTCACAGCAGTTACAGGGGGAGGGGCTAATGTCACTTAATTTAGGGGCTTTTGTCCCCATCTCCAGTGGGGGTTTCGTGAGAAAATACTGCCGGAGGTGCAACAATTGTCAATAGAAGAGTTCACTGTTTACACAGTTTAAACTGACTTCTTTAGAGGTGGAACCAACCCCTCCATACCAAACCGGATACAAGACCAAATCCTTATATCAAGTCTCAAACTGCAGGTGATAAAACACAGATCAAAGACAACTGAGCTTTTGTGTAGTTTCTATATGTACCAGCAGGAAAGCAACAGTGCTGTCCTAAAAAATTTTGCCATTTACCCAAGAATGGATCTGACCGTGTCATTTGGTAATGGCTCAAGCAAATTTATGCCATTGTTGAAGGGATAGCTTACACTAAACATGAAAATTCTGTCATTATTTACAAACATGTTGCTCCAAACCTGTATGACTTTCTTTTCTGGAACACAAAAGGGGATGTTAGACAGAATGTTAGCCTCAGTCACCATTCACTTTCACTCTTTTTTTCATCCAATGACAGTGAATGGTCACTGAGGCTGTTTTTCTTCAGGACATCTCCTGTTGTGTTCCACGGAAGAATGAAAGTTACACTGGTTTGAAACAACATGTGGGTGAGTAAATAATGACAGAATTGTCTGACCTATCCCATAAACTAAAATCCAACAAACACAAACAGAGGTATCTGGGATGAATGTTAATGGAATTCCCAGTGCAGGACAAAGCCAAATAAGGCTTTGTTCACACTGCAGGAAAAGTCTGATCTAAACAGATTTGTTTGAGTGACTGTTCACACTGCAAGTTATATGTGGCCAGATCAGACTTTTTTCTGTTCAGACTATAGTCGCTTTTGCTATCACGTCCACATTAGTTGTCATGGTAATGAAGAATACTTGTATATATTCACCATGCATGAGATTTTAGCGATGGAGGTTTTACCATTGATTATGCTTTTCATGAGGGCAGTATCCAAATATGAATATTCTTCACAGACAACGGCTTAAAAATGGGAGAGGTGGCATATGCAATGTTTGTTGCTGCAAGTGTTGTTGCTGCCCATTTTAGAGGGGACATCCTGTATTTTGGCTGAATTTACGACGTACCATACAGGACGCCTTTTATCTTAGGGTCCAGTATTATGGCAGAGCGCGAAACATCCCGTATTGAAGGTTTTGTGTCCGGTATTAAATCATAAATAGGTCAGACAGTGAGACGAGGACCCGCGTCCTTTGATGAAATACTCAAAATGCTCAAGTGTCCCGTATTCACGTGACATTCAATACTTTATCGCGTTGTGGTTTCTCATGAGTTACTGCACCTTTGCGGATCTCTTTGGGTAAGTTAAGCCAATGTCTGTATTATTATAAGAGGCCTGCATTGCCCTGTAACTTATAAATGTAATATTGGTGTGTTTCATTCTGAATTGATGATCTCTATGCCCTGTTCCTTAAAGATTTTGCCTTCCACTGTGAGAGTTTTGTAGGGCTGAAATGTGTAATAAAACAGGCTGAACTCACTTTTGAAGTAATTTTTATGGAAAATTCTGTTTGTAATGGTCCTACTGCATGGCCATCATTATTATATTAAATTCGAAGTGCCCTGAGAAGGCATTAATTATGCCGTTCAGAGCGCATTGTTTTCTCATTGCAAAACCTGATATATAACAACCGTCGAGCACAGCAAGTGATAAAAAAAACCTGAAATTCAATCCCCCTGTTCAGACTGAGATGCATTAAGAAAAATTCGATTTTAATCGGATTCCAAACAGCCTACAATTGTGGTTTGCTTTTGCTTTTTTTTTTTACAATTGCTTGTAAAAATCTGATTTAATGTGTTTTTGTCCAGTTCAGACTACAAAAACCTAAATGGATTTGAGTGACAGTGTCCAAAAAAAATCTGATTTTTTCTGCCTGTATGAACAGAGCTTAAGTGGTGCAAGGCACTGAGCTAAGTGCTGAGCTGCAGTACCCACTGAACACTGAACAACCGCGTGGCCCACATCAAAGGCCCAGCAGTCTGCGTATGCAAACATTAACAGCCCCACTCCTTACACACAAGCCTTATTAAGAACTCCTCTGAATGAAGGACAGGTGGAAACATGTGACCTTTTGTTCTTTTTAATTCAATGTTCGTACTTACCATCTAAAATAAGAATTTCAATTTAACATGTTCAAGCAACTCAATTAAAAGAAATAGATAGAGTACCTTTAACCCCTGAAATTCTTTAACAATAAGTGAAAAACAAAACAAAAATATGATCAATTCAAATACAATTCCAAATGAAAATAATAATAAAATAATTGAACAGAATAAACCAGATCCTAGTCAAGTTTCCAAGGTGTGCAAAGAAATAAAAACAAAATCTGAACTTGGGGTTTCTGCACCAGGGAGCAAAACCTTTCCTGGCATCATTGCCGAACATGAAAAACACTATACCCCATTCTGAGGGGCTGGGAGGAGCAAACCAATACCTTTTTCTTGCTGTCAGTTGTCTGGCCCCGATGGGAGCTATGGTCAAGAGGGCCCCCCACGTGACGGTTGCATAAAAGTGTAAGCTTTTGCAGTTCCTTTTTCTGTTGCTAGAAACCCATGTAAAGGCATCTCAGACCACCACAGACAAGGAGAGGAAAATCAAGTCGTGCCCAGTCAAGCAAAACAGCTTTGTAAATGTCACAGAGCAGCAACAAGTAGGCAGGGGAGAGGCTTGTTGTTGAAAAGTTTCAATTTCAGTATTTCACACAACAAAGACCACAAGATTAAAGACGAGTGAGTAATCTTAAGGGGACAGCAGCCAAAGAGAGTGCATGACACTTTTCCTCCACTTCCCCATAGATCTTATCACATTTCACCTTTAATTAAACAAAGGCTAAATTAAATCCTCATTGATGAATACTAATAAAGGTCACACACAGGTAATGAAGCACTTTAAAGTATTTTATTTTTTTAAAGGTGGATGATTCTATTTATTAGGGTAAGGGTCTGTTAAAGCTGAAGTGTGCAATTTTTTCCAGATTAATATGCAGAGACAATTATAACCAAGCCATTTGTAGGTTGATTTCCCCGAAAAGTGTAAACACTGTTGCTCTGTCGTGCAATGCATAAAATTACTCTAAAATTACTGACGAAAATGTTTGTTCACATTTTCGGCTATATCCACAACATAAACATAGTATTACAACTTACATCTGCACAGACAATGAAGCAAACAATAAAGATTAACTTTAACTAAGGCCACATCCACACCAATCCTGTTCATTGTCCAAAGTATGCATAAACGGAGAGCATTTTCATACTACTACATTTTCGCTGGAGGAAAACTTCGATCTAGTGTGGATGAGAGGTGTAAACTTAGTGAAGTCATTGTGTTTTCAAATGAAAACGTATTTTGGTACTTCATGTCATATTGGACTTACCACAATTACGAGATTCTGACTTCTTTGTAGAATTCTTAATTAGAAGATGTAACCTTATGCTGCATTCCATTCAACTCAAAGTTGGGCTTTATAACTTCCTACCAAGAAAGTGCAATAGAACAACACTTGACGTTGGAATTCCAACTTGGAAACTTGTGCGGAAATGTCAACTCCGATTTTGCCGAGATGCAGGTGCGTCAAACCACTGCTAAGCTAACGGGAGCATTACAGTTGTTTCCTTACAAGTCATCTTCCAAGCATCTGGCAATGGAATGTCTTTAAGTAGAAATATCCCACATCCAACTTGAATGGAACGCAACAGCATTAGAAATCTGTGAAAGCTCTGACTTGAAAGTGGTGACGTTATGTCAAAAGAACCAATATGGCATTGGCCTCAACAGTTAAAAGTAGTGAACACATATTTCTGTTTGATATGCCATTTTATTATGCCATTTGTTAACAAATAGAGGTGAATTAATGTAGTGATTAGGGCTGGGCAATTATTCTAATTTTATTTTCAATTATGATTTTGGCTTCCAAAGATTATGAAAACAAGATAATAGAGATAAAACAATCATTATGCCGCATTCCATTTCGTAATGGAACACCCTGGCATTATATATTTAAAGCATCCTTTATTAAAGTTCAAATAGTAAGGAAGCAGGCTATGAATATAAACTCAGAAACTGGCATTCTCTGTGCATTTAGCGCCACACCTGTGAGTTGTGTGAAGTGACCGGGGAAAAGATTGAATCTTCTCCCGGCTGATGCACACTCTGGGGCGGGAACGCTTGTCACTATCGTGTGTTTGCTGCAGCTACATTATAACATGATTGCTTGCGACATAGTTAATCATAATATGTGTCACATTCACTGTGTGTATCTTATCATGAAGAAAATTGGTGATACGCAGCTCTATTAAGAAGAGAACGTTTTTTGTAAGTTAAAGATGGATCGAAGTGAACATAAAGGTTAGAGAGCGTAGTCTAAGCCATTATACACTGGAACAAAATGTTTTTGATTAGCTTTTTTGGCTTGTTTTCCAAAATAATATCTAAAACTCCTTTAGGAGCTATACTCGGAGAATGTTGAATAACCCACCACCCCATTTAGCAAGGTAATTTTTCATTTGAATAACACCCTGGTTGGGAACAGATGGGGTGTGCCATGTCAGGCCAGCACTGAATAGAGGGATGAACTAACAGAGAGAGTGAACGCAGGGAAGCTGTTTATGTGCATGGGGGATTGTTTAATGAAGGCTGCTCCTCGCAAGCAGATATGAAGTCTGAGCCATATTCATAGCAGTATACTGTAGACAGACAGCTACTCGGGCTGGGTCAATTATTCTTTTCTTTAAAGGGATGGCAATCCTCTGAAAGAGACCATAGCCTTAAATAGTAAGGGGATGGAGGGAGAAATCACTTGAGCATGCTCCATTGTCTCCATGTAAATACACCCTGATCAAGATTCAACTAGCACTCTGCCAGCTAGTTCAGTCTGCACAGGCACAACCAAGCAAAAAGACAGTAAGAAAGAGATTGAGGGGGTGTTGTGAGTGGAAAACAGGGGCTCTGAAAGGAAAACACATTAGAGAAGTGATCAACAGGCCTAAATCTAAAATCCTCCCTTTGGATAAAAGAATCGCTTGATAATGCCCCCTGAACGCAGTACCCGGGCATACCTTAGACATAATTCACTCGCACTGTCTGTCCCTCAAACTCCTATGCCTGGGTGGATTTTAAAACAAGCAATCTTTAAAAGGTCAACCATTATGAAATAGGAGTGAGAGAATATAGGCTGGCACACTGCAGAATAATTTCCAAAATTGCTGTAAACCAGTTTCTGGGAACCAAGTTTTCTTTTTTATGGTTCCTGCCAGTTCCTAACGCCCTTCCCCCCACAAGGTCAGCCTGTGGTCCTTCAGCCTGGTCATCCATCTCATACTGAAACCAAGAACCCAGCACATTCCATTTGCCACCCCAAGAACAAAAATTCAATGAGAGAAAAAGAAGCAAAGTACTAAAATTACTCAGAAGTCCATATGGGAATATGTTTGATATATTTTAGCGGTACTTTCTGAGGCGTAACTCATCCAACTTTGTCGAATTGCTTGCGGTTTTAGCAACACGTATCTGATCCGATCGTCTAGATGTAGAACATTGTCTAAACATCGAAAATTACTCAAACATTTATCATTGATATCGAATGTTGGGAAGAGTTGTGCTATTTCATTTCCAAGCAATCAGACTTCAGTTGCCAAAAAGAATTGGCAATAAAATCCCATAGACGTCCATTGAAGAATCTGAACCATTGCTGCGTCCCAATTCGCCTACTTATACTATGCCATTAAAGCGTGCACTGTTTTTGTAATGAAAACGTGTCTACTTTTTAGTGTTTCAAATTGTGCAAGTATAGGGACATATTACAACGTAATTAAATCGCACCTTGAAACAAAAGACCAATGAATCTCTTCTGTTCTGACCCATTTTTACGTTTATCCTGCCATGTAAACCGATCTGTGAATCATCCTGTTATAATTCTCATGACATGCATGTTCCTCATTAATTTTTACTATAATTCATTACTCTTTGTTGCATTTCATTTGTAATACCCTACAATGATTCCTACCTTATTGGAGAAGAAACAGCACGTCGTTGATGATCTATCGAGGGGTGTTTCGTGTGGAGAGCCACTGATGTTTTGAGATAATGATGCTCATAAAATCTAGTTAATGCAAATCGAACTTGTCTCTTTTCCTTTTGTTATCTCTTGTCTGTGTGTGATGTTTACTAGGGATGCACCGATAAGATACCTGAATCGGTGTCGTCTCCGATACTGTAGCTTTTAGACAAATCGGGTATCAGTCCGACGAGCACGATCTAAATCCGATACTGTGTGTTAGTCATGTTCGGTACTGTCAAGCTCCAAAAATGACATAAAAGAACCATAAAAGCACCATTTAAGCGGTTCATATGACTCATTTTATTCAAAGCCACTTGAAGACGTGTGATAGCTCTGTGAATCAAAAAAGGCTGTGTTTAATAAGTAAACATATAGTATGCGCAGCACCAGTGCATTAGTGAATGGTGCTGCTCTGTTGACACAAACTCACGCACAGGCTGGTGATGCACTCGCAGCTATTTTTAGCCTTTACAATGGTGTGCAATATTTGAGCGGTACTCAAGAACAACATCAGATGTAGATGTTCAATAGCTCGGTTCACTTATAATATGCATTTAGAAAGGCGTTTAGAGGTGCGTTTTAACACAATTTGAATAAGAAGTGAATTAAACATCTGTGAACTTGCCTACAAACAGACACATACAGGCCGTCCTGGAGAGTTCAGAATGTCAAAATAAAAGGGTTTAAAAAGTGCACTATTTAAATATATTACTGTTGTATTTAAATTTTAAGTTTAAAAGTCAATAATAATATTTATAACAATTTATTATTATTATTGTCATCAGTAGTACTTATTCACAATTTTTAACAATATTTAAGTAGAATGGGTTCCAAAACATAACTTTGTGAATCAAAAGTGGACCGATGTCTTACAAATAAATTGAAAAGTCCAGATGTAAGTTGAAACATTTTGAAAAAGAAGAAAAAAAAACATAAAACTGGTTTGTCTACTGAAGACTGGAGTTACTGTTAAATTTGTTTATCAGTATACTAGTTAATAATAAAGTGTTTCTTAATAAGCTATACATTTATATTGAAATAATTTTTACATATTAAAGAGTACACCCAATTAGTTCCACACAATAATGTAAAGATATTCTAAACAGATTATGCAAAAAAAAAAAAACACACACACACACACACACACACACACACACACACACACACACACACACACACACACACACAGGTATCGGCTTGGAATTGGTACCGATACAGAGATTTCCGATATCGGAATCGGAAGAGAAAAAGTGGTACCGGTGCATCCCTAATGTTTACAACACATTGAAGTTGAAATATCACACTGATAACAGTTATATTTAAAGTTAAATATGTGATCTTATGTTTCATCATCAACTAAAGTAAAAATCTATTTAACTTGAATGTTATACCAAGTCAGTAAAAAACTGAATGACACTGTGCTTGGTCACTTTAGTTATTTATATATTAATAAATTTTTCTTTGGCAGTGTTACACTGTATACTTCATTACAACAGTCTCTTAAAAGAGAATCTGACCTCTGCTTTTCAGTGATACAATAAGTGACAAAGATAAAATGAGAAAAGACAATTCTGTTCATCTGTTTTTTTTTTTTTATGTTGTTTTATGTTGTAAAAACATGATGAAGTTTGATGTCAGTCTCACTGCCATGTTTGGTGCTTTTCAAGTATGACAAGTAGACCATCAAAGCAACTTTGGGACACTCATTTCCATATTCTATGATATGGGACACCATAATTCTCATCTCAGGTACTGTTTAGGGTGGATTTGGTCCAGATTGGGACTCAGGACATTTCTACTGTATGGACCAGGGGCCGAATTCACAAAATGTTTCTTTAAAAAAATAAGAAAGTTCTTATGATAGATGTTAAGAAGTTCATAAGAAGGAATCTAGAAATAAACACTGTGGTTTAAAAAAAAAAGATAAGAACATTCTTAAAAAGTATTTGTAGAAATGTAAGCATGCCCTCACCTGCCCTGTATCTGACCCCTACTGATCTGCATTGAAGCCAAAGGTTCAGACTCTCAGAAAACACTCCAATATCCCTTCATACACATGTAGCCACACAAAAATGCTCATGTAACAGATAGCATTGCTCTGGACCAGCCTCTATCTACCTCACTTAAAGCCTGAAGGAAATGGAGTATTCCACAGAAATTCCAATTGGACTTCCACTCACCAAACAATTCATACAATTACCCTAAACAGCTCGTTCAATTTGCCTCACTCAGACATAAAATAAAATGTAAAAAAACATTGCATAACAGGTGACTGCAGAGCCTCTAAGCTTCATGATACTAAATTTCAAGGACAAATAAGATTTGAAAATTCCGAAATAAAGGGAATTGTCATAAATGTGCCAAAACATATACATATTTAAAAATTGATTCTTGAACCCATTATAATTTAAGCTACACTGAGGAAGCCAGAAAAAGGATGATGCTTCACTCTGAAACGAGGCAGAGACATTCATATAACACAGTGCTCGTATAACTATTACACTAAATGCTGGTTTTAAAGGAATATTTCAGCCAGGAGTTCATTGGAGAGGTAACAATGTCTGTTTTGAACGATCTAAATTGGTTCACCAACTGAAAATCGCTTCCTCTTCTCTCTTGAACTTTCCCAAAACCCATGAGGGTGAACTTTTGGTTGGGTGAACTATCTGAAACAACATAGTCTCTGCAGGTCAACCTCTGGTGAAGAACTGTTCCCTCAGGCTACTGACCATGAGACACTTTACTTTCTACATTCCAGATGTAGGTGAAATAGATAAGCTTTTAATCTGATTGAATCTGACATGAAGACACTGATTTAAGGGGAGACAATCAGAGTCATTGTTCAGTGTTGTCAACCTCTGGGCTTAAAATAATAAATAAAATGTGTCAGTGTATGTGGGTGTTCTATGTCTGACTGTGGGTGGGTGGTGTGTACATACAAACACAGAGAGTTGGGGGCCTCCCTGCTTTCTCCCGAGGGAAAAGGCAAAAGAGAGAGCAGGGGATAAAGGAATATCCCACCTGTAGAAACCACTTCCTTCCAGCTGGCCAGATGGTGAGTGGAAAGAAAACACTAGCAGTACTGAGGGCAGTGGAGAGCAGAGCAAGGGGTCTCTGACTGCTCTCGCAATGACTTCATCCCAGCATGCATTATACAAACCCCAAAAACCACAGCAGAAGATCTGGCCCCTTTCCCTTGATCCAATTTCTCTGTTCTCTTACCCTTTATCCCCCTTTCATTTCCTCCTTCCTTTTGATCCTATATTCTTACTTTCATGGCAATCTACCCTTGTGTAACATAGCTTGATCCCCTGCATATATTACTAAGAAATTACATGTAAAAATGAGATTGTATTTTGTGTGTTTCTGAAGTCAACCCATTTTAATTCTGTTATCTGATGTACACTGTAAAACAAATATTGTCAAACAACCTAAAACAGCACTTCATGTGGTAACATCTAAATTAACTGACTTTATTCAGGTCAAAAATCTGATTTAAAGGGATAGTTCACCCAAAAATTATAATATTCTCATATGCCATCCCAGATGTGTATGACTTTTTTCTTCTGCTGAACACAAACAAAGATTTTTAGAATAATCCTTTAGCTCAGTAGGTTCAAACAATGCAAATGAATGGTTACCAGACCTTCGTAAAGTGGAGATTTATGGTGAAAAAGGACTTAAACGTTGATCTTTTTCCTCGCCCACACCTATCATATCGCTTCTAAAGACATAGATTTTACCACTGGAGTCATATGGATTACTTGCTCAGGTGGTAGAGTGGATCGGCTACCAATCACAGGGTTGGTGGTTTGATTCCCGGCCCACACGACTCCACATGCCGAAGTGTCCTTGGGCAAGACACTGAAACCCAAGTTACTCCCAATGGCAGGCTAGTGCCTTGCATGGCAGCTCTGTCACCATTGTTGTGTGAATGTGAGTGTGGATGGGTGATTGGGACAAAGTGTTAAGTGCTTTGGTAACCTCTAAGGTTTAAAAAAATAGCGCTATATAAGTGCAGACCATTTACTTATATGGTGCCTTTATGTGAACTTTGGAGCTTGAAATGTGTGGTCACCATTCACTTGCATTGTATGGACCTACAAAGCTGAAATATTCTTCTAAAAATCTTTGTGTTCTGCAGAAGAAAGAAAGTCATACACATCTGGGATGGCATGAGGGTGAGTAAATGATGAGTGACTTTTCATTTTTGGGTGAACTATCCCTTAATATGACTAAATCAACCTGAATACTTTAGGACGTTCAGGTGAAGCAATTCTTTGCATTTTGATAAAAGATTACAAAGAAAGACACACATTATTTTTCTTTTCGTGCACAAAAAGACCTGGAGCAAGTATATAAAAAAGAAAATAGGTTCAATTGAAGGTAAGTTGACTTCAATAAAACTAAATTTTTAAGCACCACATTCAACCCATTTTAGCCGTGTGTGTGTGACTGACATGGCACAAAATGCCTGCATCTATAATTGCCAAGCTGCAACTGAGAACAAGAGTGTTACAAGTCCAGAAACAATAAGCAAATCGTTTTGTTCAAAGGCAAAAACTTCTTTGCAAGACCCGTCTTACATATAACAATCAGGCATGCTCAGCTCTGTTATAACAGTGGTAATGAGGCCCTTTCTTTCCACATGGCCACTAGTTCACAGATACTGACAGCTCCGCACAGCAGGCTGCCATTCTCGCCATGAGCATATGTGTGTGTGAGAGAAAGCGAGAGGGAAACAGAGAGGAAGAGTAAGGGATAAAGAGGAAAGTGCATGTATGAAGTTGTTGTCAAAAGCAGAATTGCATTTCATGTTACGATATGCCTAAAACTGTGTCAAAGTCCTAAATATCCACTAAAAGCCAAGCAATTTATGGGTGTGCATGTGTAACTGAGATGCCCTGTGTCAGATATTTCTGTTTACCCCTGAAATCCAGCACTTCCTTGTCATTGTTAGCTAAAACAACAGGACTACCAGCCGACTTTATTTGAGCCAGACAGATATCTTGGCTTAAGAGGCCTTCAGCAGAGCAGAGAGGGCAATACCACTGGAAAGGGCAACGCAGTTCTTGAAAAGACAAAGGCCTGGAACTAAGCATTTCCTCTATTGACAGCATACCTGCTCTCATATATGGCCCACAGCCCATTCCTACATAGTCAATCACGATAAACTTGTGGTAGCCCTAGTCAGCTTTACAACAGGGCTTACAAAAGGTTTTCTATTTTTTCTGTTTATTTCTTGTTTTGTTGGTGATTTATGTACAACACTATTCCATCTGTTATTAACAAAGTGGTTCAGTCCAGGTAGCGATACGAGTTGTTATGGCCTTTTACAGTCTTTTGCTTTTCTCTCTCCCGGATGGAAGAGAGCTGATATGTGAGCTGAAGCTGCAGAGTGATTACATTTGTCCAAAAATATATTCTTGATGCAGACACAGTACACAGTTGTCCTGTCTCTTCCTTCCATTACTCTACTTGATAAACATAACACAGAGTAGACAGGCCAAGCCGGTTATAGTGGTGTGGTTTAGGAAGGTGAGTGTAACGGTAGCCAGCTGGTAGGTAGCTTTATAGTTTGTAAACCTCACTCCACTGACCTCAAGAGGCCCACTAGCTACTGACGCTAAAGGCTGTAGCCTCCTCGTTAGCGCACTCACATGCAACATGGCATGCAAGGTGGAAGCGGCGTGCCCAGCAGCGCTGTAGGCTTTAGCCGTCAGTGATGACGTCAGCCTACAGGCTCTGGACGGGATCCTAGGGCGACTCCGCCAAGTGGAAGTGGACCGCAACTGCTTGGTCAACTTGGGGAATCGCCATGTAGCCCCTTGCCACCCCGCCATCGAGGGTAGTGAGAGAGGAGGAGCTCACGGACCGTGTGCAGGCAGAGAAAGGTGCCTGACATGAACGTGTGAGCTCTTCATGCACCACATATATATAAGGAAGGGCTCTGCTTTACTGTCAAAGCGCCCAGGGGTGTTGATCGACACAACCGTAGTGTGTGAGGGGGTGAACCGCTGCAATGCACCGTAGATCCAACAGCTTTCAGTAGAGCAGAGATGAATGGAATGGCAGGAAGAATTCAGCTAAGTGAATGTTTCTGTTCGGCTCCGAAGAAGAAATCTGAATGTGTGTTTGCAGCGACACTCCTTTTATACACGTATGTCCGGGGGAGTGGCATGCAAATCCCACACGCCAATTTCCATTGGCCTTTCTCAAAGATCAGATATGTCTGGGCTCCCAAGGGTGACCCCTAGTGTTTACTCACTGACACAACGTCGAGTGAGTGACCGATATGGAAACATGGTTACTCAATTTATGTAAAATGCAAATGCAAACCACAGCTATACAAAGAAGTTTCTTGCTTAATTTATGATAAAAAAAAAATACCCTGAACAACAAAAGGTCCACTTGGAAACCTTATATTACACTGTCAAAACTGGCTTTAAGGTTTAGTTGTATCAATTAGTTTTTTTGAGTTGACACAACTAACATTTCATGACAACTAAATTGGTTAAGTTTTAATTCTATTATCTTGTCCTTAAGTTGGATTAACAATTGTATTTGCCACATAGACAACAGTTAGTTCCGGTCCTCAAATCTGATTGGATGAGACCTTCCATGGTCTTCTGATGGTTCCACACCATTAGCACCCTGACGCTTCAATATTTGTATCACTCCACTTGTGTTCATGCCATTCTAAACTAAAGTGTAAGAGCAGAGTATATGTGTTAAGAGCAATCTGTCTATTTACATTTAATTTTGTGAGTCAGTGTCACTCAGTGTTTATATTCAACAGCACTCTGTGATTGCTCATATTACTACTAAAGCTAGGAAATAGCTAAGGCTTTAAACTTCAGCATTAGGGCTCATCACAGCTGAGAGACACAACAGACTAATGAATTACATAAACTCAAGGCGCTTACCTCTTACCAGAGTTTCCACATTGGAGAGGAAATACTGTTCAAAATGGCAGAGGACATTGTGGTTTCTATAGTGAACTACTCTTGTGCACCAGCTACCGTGAAATAGGACGGCTATTTAAAAATAGGATGAATTTCACAAAAATTATCTTCAGAAAGCTGACTTAAAGACTACAGCATCATCAACAGGTGATCGCACATGCTCCAGATCTCTCTCTCTCTCTCTCACACACACACGCACACCCTTGTTTATCCAATAACATGTTAGAAACAGCCCAAGCAATGATACTAGTATTGCTGAAGTGATATTTTTGAGAGGCTTGGACACATCATTTGGTTTGAACCAGCAATGGCAGATTCTGATCCATCGCATGAGAAAGTAGTTCCATGAACAAATGCAAAAAACTAATTTTTTTGTGACAATACTCAGTTTTTCCTAATTTTTAAAAATGTACTTGTTCATTGAACTGTTGTATATAAGCAATATCACACTTGCAATCGTGCTATATGGCACTAAATCAGCACTGCTGTAATTCGGCCGCAGTGCTGATGTAGGTCAATATCGCACTCTTGCTTATGTGATATTGCTTAATTCAACTCACTTAACAAAGTTGACTGAAAAAGCAAAGATTTGCTAGCTCCCAGCATGCATTGCAGCATGAATAATTAATGAGGTTAGTGTTGTAGGCTTAATTTTTTGCGCTGTTTTTTTGTCATTACTGTTAGCTAATAGTTGAGTGGTGCTTTTTATAGCTTATATTTCATTTATAAATGTCACCATTATTGAGCTTTCTATTGAAAAACTTGCCTCCCGTTCAAACTTTTGGATGTCCGGCCTTTGCTGGTGTTCATAACCTTTAATCAGAACTTAAACATTAAAACTCTAGGTGCTGCAATGCATCCTGGGTAGCCTTGTGTGTCTCAATATTATTTGAACAAAACCTGTTAAATCCAGATAACTAATAATAAACTGTTTTGTCAATGGATTATTTAGTTGTCTTGACAAAACTTCTTAAGTTGAAAGAAAATTATATTTTTGGTTAATGTAACTTGACTGCGTCAAAGCAAAAGACAACTACCTTAAGTTAAGCTGACTGTTTTTTTTTTTTTTACAGTGCATCAAATACCCTGGGGATGTGTACACAGAACAACTCCCTCACATACTCTGTGTAGGATTAATAAGTACATGAGTAGAGAATATGCGCAGGTCTACTGCACCTCAGCAGCAGGTCTCGGGTCTGCACCTGGTGGTTATTATACTGGCAGCTTTACAGCACAGATTCCAGTGTAATTACAGGTATGCTCTGCTGTGCTCTCTAATATTGGGGGCCTTGGGAATTTTTCAAAAAGCTACCGTTTCTCATGCATTAAATGTTTAACTTTAATGGTCAAACATTTCAAAGTTATTCAGTGGTGGGCGGCCATGAGGTCGGCCAAAAAATAGAGAGAAAACCTTCATGAGATCACTGAAAATAGAACAAGAAGTTTCAGGCAGGTGGAAATCATCTACAAAAATGAAGAAGGTGAGGTAAAAGAGGACAGGAATGGGCTGTATCCCTACATGGACATCATCATGGAAATGGCCACCTGATAAGCAAAAAATAAACATCCTGTGATAGCAAGTCTGGTATAGCTCAAAGCCAGCTGATAAGACACACCAAGATGTGTGCTCTGTTTAAAACCTAGTGAGCTGCCCATGGAGGCATTATAGGCTTCAAAAGGTAGGCAACTTAATTATGCTCCTAAAGGGCCGTTCAGACGAACCTGTTTTTGCACATAAAAAAGCAAGGCACAGTGCAACGCATAACAGAATGCAAGTGTCTCGAGACACGCTTTTAAAAGTTGATGTTATTTTTTACCTTCTGTGCTCCTGTGCGAGATGCAAAAAAATGGATAAGGAGCAACGGTCAGAGACACATTCTAGGGCCTTCAACATGGCTGAGAAATTAAATTCAAATTTTGTACTGACATATTAACAAAGACATTACTTCAGGTAGTGGGGAAAATGTTTACAAGACATCTAATTTTTAAATTGACATCATCTCCTACGTCCACAAAAAGTAGCAACAAATCAATATAGACCAATCAGCGTCGTTTTGTGGCAATTGTTTGTAAACAACAAACAACAATCTGGTTGTAAACAAATGTGTGTAAATTATAAATCAAAAGATTTAACTCGTTTTTATTCTCTAATCTTCTTCTTCTTCTTTCGGCTGCTCCCGTTAGGGGTCACCACAGCAGACAATCCGTGATCTGCATACTTGACTTGGCCAGATGTCCTTCCTGACACAACCCCCAGTGGCTGGGGGACACTCTCTCACACCTACGTGGCAATTTAAAGTCTCCAATTCAGTTCATATTCTCAAATATGAAGTCAAAAATTTAAAAGAGAAAATAAGTGCTTCAATAGACTGTTTTACGTTAACTTAGTGTTACACATTAGCCTATATCAGTGCCATAGTACTACACAAGCTTCATCATAACAATGGTAGTACCACAGTGTTTTTCAATAAATACAGTTATATGTACGGACCTGATGCTTTTGCAGCAAGAAGCTAATAACAGAGCAAGGCATAGTCAAGACACAACTGCCAAAGACCTCCATGTCTGTGGGCAGTTCACTCAGAACGTTTCTGTCTTTTTCTATGCAAGCATGCGCTTGACGGACAACTTTGATGTGCAGTAACGATGCATTTTTTGATGCTGTGTCAATTTAAAAGAAAATTCAACCTTTAAAACACATGTCGAGACGTGTTCTGTTTTATTGGTTGCACTGCGCCTGTTTTAGCCCAAGAATGTAAGTCAACATCAATGCTTGGCACACATCCAAATTGTACATTCTAAAATGAGCATTCGAATGTGCATTTTACCTTAAATTTTAGGAAAATTACAATTTTGAATTTTAATTTGACAGCCTTAATGCATTTGGTGTGATAAACCCTTCAAATACCATGTTGCAACCGAATTCAAGGGCATTATCGAGACAAGCTCAAAATTGCAGTCAAAGCCAGAGAAATATTGATTATTCATCAAATAATATTTTACTCAATACTGAAAAATATCTATTACAAAAAGTATTTTACCCACTTCAAGTGTGTGCTATTTATATTTATGCTGGTTATTATTGTGCTGAGAGCGCGATGCATCTCTATTGATATGAAATGCCATTCAAATCAACCACACGGAGTGCTATTTGTCTTGCATGAGTGATTTGCTGCCTTTGCAGAGTATTCAAAATCAGTCACTAGTAGATTCCATGAGAGTTAAGGAAAGGTTATGCATAGTTTTTCAACATGCCATTACATCTCACACACAGTCAAGCATTTTAGCCTCTTATAGTATACCGCAAGACTTTATTGATGCTTTCAAAGCATGCGCAAATCGACTGCTTTGTGAGAATCTTTAGTAGTCAATTCCATGCACATATGCAGATGACAAGCACAGATACTCAAGGTTACAAAAACTAGGAAGAACAACAAAGACTTAAATCTTTGAAGAAGAAAGACACAATTTAGACTCATAGTGCCTGATTGTACTTGTGGGTAGTTTGTAATCTTAAATGTGACAAACATCACAGTCAAAGTGAGGGCCAAGGGCATGAGGTAGGATTAGCTGTGGATTTGTGCAGCGCTAGTGGCTCTGTGACCTCTCTAAGAATCCTTAGAAGGGCAGAGAACCAGAAATGCTGGTCCAGTTTAATTATTTACCAGGTCAGTGCAGGACAGCATCATGCTGATGTTGGCCCTTGTGAAAAGATTATTCCTTTTCAAGGAAGGCACACATTGCGCACACTCAATTAGCATGTGCTATTGGGTCTTTGTGTGCTCTTTGTGTTTTACACCTCACAACTATGGACATTCCAATATGGGTAAACTAAAAAACCCCTCCACCACGGGCCACTTCACTCAGAAAACAAACTGTAAAAGAGGATTGTATAGCACCAAGTGAACTTTTGACCACCAATTTAGTGGGACAGGTGGTCTTCCTGTATGCTATAGCTCATCTCAGTTTCAATGCTCTCAAAACAATGCTCTTTCTATTTCTAAAATCTATATTTTATTTTGAGTTATCATTGTGAAAAATAACCTGGGTGTTTTAAAACAATGATAATTTTCAAGAAGACTGCACTGAGCTCTCTATTTTCTCATCAATGTACAATCTCAAAATCATTTTAGAGATAAATGATTCACACACTTCGGTGATGCAACTGTCTTCATGCATGAGATCCCTGCTTTTATTAGCCTACTGCAAGTTTTTTCTAAACATTTACATCATGACCATTCAATCAGCATTATGCTTTCATGTTATCAGAGCAGAATTCATCTTCACGGGCCAAGACATTAAATTTAGGCACAAACAGAAATGAGAGTCTATAGCAAGTTCCAGTATCTAATGAAAAAGCAATTTGAGTTTTCCTCAACTCAGCACTTGCTAATGCAGTACCTTTTATAATGGAAAATGAGCTCTTAAGCATGTGCGACCCTGCGTTCACATGTGTGGACGATGTATTTTGGCTTCGCTATATGCAACGTATAATTTAAATTAATAAAAACTGACTGAATACTGTTCACAAGACACTAGAATGTCATTTAAAGGGTTAACTTCTGCCGCACCGAGTCACATGGCACAACAGCAAACAGTCGATTTCCTTGAAGCACTCTTACGAACGCATTGCCAAAAAAATGCCTCTGGTGAGAAAAATGTTAAAGTTTTTTCATTGAAACCTGTTTGGTTGTTAACAGCATAGTCTCTAAATTTGTTTGATATGCCGCACATGTCAGCGCCCTAATAAACATGATGTCTACATATGTGAAAACTGGCACTCAAAAGTAGAAAAAGCAAGTTAGTTATTTTTAATAACTTTCAACACATCTATGGGTCATTAAGTTTCATTTTAAAAACATTTTGTTTTGTATAATTTTGTTATCACTGTGCGATACGATTCTAATCATTAACATTAGTAAATGCATCACTATATATTTACTGTGCATTTTCACTTTGAGAATAAATAGGTTCATGCAAAAGCTGAAAAATGTTGCTTTGAGAGGCTTTATAAGAAGTTAGGATGAAAATAAGGTGCATTTTGCACTGTTCTGATACCAGTGCCGACAGACAGCACACTGGAGGTTAAATAATTCACTAAATAGGGAGCGTCCTATAACTTGCTATGCAGCAAAGTGCTTGCACTCCTAAAATCTCACCAAAAGTTCAGTTTCAGGCTGCAGGTGATGTTTGTACCACTCAACATGTTTGGCAGACATGGGACAATGTTAATCAGTACATAGATTCAGAATTGTATAATGCTACATGTTATTTTAACATGGTTTGCAGTGATTCTTATAAGTAGATTTACCAAATGTATTCAGCTTTACAGAAAATCAGCTGTAATGTCTGTAACGTCTGAAAAACATGAATAACCAACACTCCTGCACTGTAAAAAAAAAAAAAAAAAGACTAGCAGCTGTGGTTGCCAGAATAAGTATGTAACAAATACAGTAAAAATGCAAACATTTTACAGAACAACCTGTAAAATTTACAGTTTAAAACTTTTTTTTAAATTTTTAAAAGTAATTTTATGTGCATGACCACACTGGCACTGCAAAAAATAAATAAAAATTATTCTGTTGGGATTACAATAAAAAAAAAAACATAACCTTCTCAAACTGTAAAAATCAGCTTTTTACTTTATACGGTATTGTTAATCACTATCAAAATTACAGAACAACATATGACATGAAGTTCACCAATAGTGACTCTTCCAGGAGCAATGACCAATGAACATGTAGAGTCAGTGCTCACTCACACAAACACTAAACACCATCATGTGAAACTTAAATAATGCAGTAAACATTAACTGAACTACATTAAATATAGAACAGAACACTCCAATGTATATGACTGATATAAAAAATAACAAGAAATATAACTAATCCCATAAAATACAATGAAAGATGATGTGTCACTCAGGGAATTGTGGGAACACCCAATTATTGTTTTTTACTGTAATTTTAACAATCATTTACTGTAAAAAGTACATGTACTCTCTTGTTAAACAATGTATATTTTTACCATTATTTATACAGGAAAATACTCATTAATCAATTAAAATTGTATTTCTGTAAAACTTTTACAGTCTTTTACCATTAAAATTACAGAATTTTTTTACAGTGTGGAAACAAACAATTTGATGAAAAAAATCTATAGCTTGGGTATTATTTAAAACTTAGTCCCGCTGTCTACATATCTACAAAATATACATTTACTCCAGAAGCATAATTGTGTAAGATGATATTAAGACGTTGTTTATACTTTTTAATTTAATGAAATACTTTTTAATTTAATTCTTTTTCAAATTATTTTTCAGATTAATTACTAAGATTATTCTTTAAAAAACACATTTCTTTCATACAGTTTTGTTTTCCAAAGTAAACCTTGTTTTTAGAAAATCATCTTAATATATGAATATCTTCTTATACAATTTTGCTTCTAGAGTAAAATTTTATTGCAAAATAGGACATAAATATTGATATACCGATTAAGATTTTATACAGTGATAAGAAAGCCTTTAAAGTGAATACAAAGTTAAAACCCTAACCACTGTCCAATGCTTGAACGTGACCGAGTGATAACACGTCTCACTGGTGCCAGATGAATCTCTGGCCTGTAACACTAAATGGTGTCGGATTAACCACATTAACTGCAGCAGCTGTCTATCTCTTCACATTTATTGCAGCCTGAAATGTTGCCACAGATCTCAAGGAATCCATGACATGCAAAGCCTTTCATACCCATCCTTCCCTTTGTGTCTGGAATGCGAGGGGTTTTCCAGTCTACTGCCCATCCAACTCCTGAGAACATGGTGACCAATTGAATGTTTCCTCCTCACAGGAAGCACTCAACCATGTTTGTAAATGTATTACAGTATAAACGTACTACCAAAACCTCTACAATACAGGGCGAAGTAGCAGGCACAGCCAAATCTGTAAATTTTTCTATACAGAACTTTTTATACATCAACCACACGAAAATCAGAAAACGAAATTGTTTTAAGTTTAGGTGAAAATAAGGACATTTTGGTAACACTTTCTATGAAATAAAGGCATTATAATGCATTAGTTATGTCTCATAATCTCATACATAATTGTAACCGCAATTATAATACATTATAATACTTAACTATTCATAGTTATACCTTAGAGTATACTGCATTATAACACAAACAACATTCAATTTTATCTGCAGAAGTTATAATGAAATATATATTTGTAATATATATAATAGGTATACTTTAAGTAAATTGACAAAAGCAATGTCTTTTTATAAACATCTATAACATATTCCAGCATGACATAATGGAACAAGTCATGCTGTAAGTTATACGCATTCCACATAAAACAAAATAACACACATCCCACGTAAATTTGTAGATATTACGAAAAACACTTGTAAAGCTTAAAGGTTGAAATATATCAGAGAGAGAGAAAAAATATGTAGCTTGATCACAAATGTAGCAGTAGTCCATTGTATAAGTTGGACTTATGTACTGTATTTTACAAGTTTACGTTATGGCTGTTTATAAGAAGAAATTGCTTTTGTAACTTAACACAATGCAGGCAAAGATCACATAATATGATCATGTCAAAAAGTCTTTTGAATGTTCACACTATGCTGTTTTTGCATGACAGCATTATATGATTAACTTTTATAACTTATAATGCATTAAAATTGGATGCTGCTTTTGTTATAATGTATTATATAATACATTATATCTGAAGCATAACTATGAATAGGGTAAGTCTTATAATGCATTATAACTGTAGTTATAATTATTTATGATATTATTTATTAGTTATTATAAGGTGTATAATGAGACATTATGAATGCATTATAATGTCTTTCTAAATATGGGCATTATAAATATGGGCTTCATAGAAAGTATTACCAAAATTTTAGAAGCTGTCACCATTTATTGTAAGTTTTCCATCATTTTTAATAAACCTTTAGCTTTTTTGTAGTCCACATAATTAGTCCTACAGAGAGACAAATGAGTGATTTGATTTGTAAATAAAAATGTTCTATGCAATCTCTCATTTAATTTGTAACAATTA
Source organism: Xyrauchen texanus (assembly GCF_025860055.1). NCBI lineage: Eukaryota > Metazoa > Chordata > Actinopteri > Cypriniformes > Catostomidae > Xyrauchen > Xyrauchen texanus. Next base: position 21,848,565 of record NC_068300.1, read on the forward strand.
TACAAGACTTTGAAAATCTTTTTAGATAAAATTTAACATGTTATACTACAGGACATTGCTGTTTGAAATTTCATGTCAACTATCCTCATTCTGGGTTTTTCCAGCATTGAAAACTATTTTGTATTTTTTTCTCCCCAATTTGGAATGCCCAATTCCCAATGTACTCTAAGTCCTTATGGTGGAGCAGTGACTCGCCTCATTCCGGATGATCTCAGCTGCCTATGCGTCTGAGACCGTCAATCCACGCATCTTATCACGTGACTTGTTGAGCACGTTACCGCTGATACATAGTGCGTGTGGAGGCTTCACACTATTCTCCACGACATCCATGAACAACTCACCACGCGCCCCACCGCAAGCGAGCCACATTATAGCCCAGGCCCAAACATGTGAGGCACTTTAAAAAGATGCGTCTTTAAAAAGATGTTCAACGTCACTGTGCACAACTCACAGCTGAGAGAAAATAAACTCTTTTCAAAGCGCTGTGTTTAAGCACCCAGGGGTGTAGGAGTGAAGAGCGCCAGTAGAAAGCGCCAGTAGATCCAACAGCAACGCTCTGAGACAGAAGGTGAAATGAGCAGACTTCATCTTGCTGTAGTGCGACCGCTTGGCTCCGAAGAAAAAATCTGAATGAGTTTGCCTGCTAACCTCCCTTTATACTCATTTGTCGGTGGGAGTGGCATGCAAATTCAACTTGCCAATTCTCATTGGCCTTTTCTCATAGATCTGAAGGTGCTTCGGGCTCTCAAGATCAACCCATAGTGTCACTTCATCGACACAACGTCGCGTTAGTGACAGAAGGGGAACTGTTCTGCTGGATTATGTTGACATGCGCCACAATAAAGGTTTTTTCAAATATATCATCACCCTTAAAACACGATTTTACAGCAGTGAGAGTAACTGTAGTATTTTACAAATATGTTGCTGTTTTCCTTTCATTAGGCTCATAAAAAGCTAAGTGTTGTATTCAAAAGGTTCCATATATTTAGATGGTGAAAAATAACTAATATCCAATGGAAACATGAAATGTAATTGAGCTATAAACCAACTTTGAGCGTGTGGATGACCATATGCATCAGTCCCGACTGAAGACCAGTTTTGACCAAGGGAAAACCCTGTCATTGGAGCATTACCAAACATTCACTTCTTGATTGCAGCAATAATAAGGCAAAGCTATGAAATATTTTGAACAATGTTTAATTAAATCAACCTGGATGTGTTCATGTGTTGCTTAAACAATGATGCCTGTTGGAAAGATTAAACTACACACAAACTCGAACTTGGTGCCAAGACAAACTTTAAAAGGAGAGGTGAGCAGAGGGCTACAAAACACTGTTCATCTTCCTTTGTTTTCAGTTTTGTCATTCACAAAGCTTCATCAGTATTCCAAGCAGGAAGATAGGTTTCAGAGTTTTAATTAAAATCTTAAAATGTAATAACTCCGGAGACTCTAGATGGCTGCCAACCAGGCATAATTGTCAGCCTTTACCACCCCCACCCCCTCCACACATGCGCTATCTTTTTGCTGGCAGTTTCTTTCTTTCCAACTTTCACCCCCTCAGTCCAGATTTTTTCTAATCATGTTCCACAGAGAGAGTCCCAACGACACACCATGCTGGAAATCAGCCTACCGGAAAATGTCTTCCCATGGCTTCCTGTACAAAGCAGTGCTTGTGCACAGGCAAATGTAATAAGGTGATGAGTTTGAGTGTCCCATCAAGCGCTCAATGGGAAGCAAAGAATGTTAAGATCTCTAATGCCGTGAGGAGTTTGTTAAGAAAACTTCTGTCTCCTCTCGGGCCATAAGGACAGGCTAAATAACTTGAGTGGAAAATTAGATTCTAATTCTGGCACCTACAAACATAAAAGGAACAGTTCACCAAAAAAAAAAAAAATCGTAATTATTTTCTCAGCCTCATATTGTTCTGTACACCCATATGACTTTCTTTCTTATACTGAAAACAAAAGTTAACTTAGGCCACTCTATCCCATATATAGATTATTCTTTTTCAAGTTCTTCACTGAGTGTTCTTAAGAGTACATGAGAAAAGTAGCCATGCCTGATACATAAATTACTGTTCTTTTGAGTCAGATCTTTTAAAATAATCAGTTGATCAAGTTCACAAACCAGTCTACAACTATGTAACTCATAGTTACACATAGTGTGATGCATCATTGTAGAAATTAACTAGCTAGTCATGACTGTTTCCCGAAACTATAGTAATGTCGCACATCCTTCGTTCAAACCACATTGGTTCAACCATTTAAAGCTGTCATTAATGATGTTATGCAGGGAGTGGAATAATAGCTTCTGCGGATATCAAATTATAATTGCTCATTTACATGTACTCCAGAAAGTTTTTTATTGTGCGAAAATTGTTAAAGACACAAAAGCATCATCCACAGTGTAATGCAACAAATACATTGCGCTGCAACAGGGGTTTCCCTTTACATCAGACTTCAGGGTTCTCTTAACAGCTTTAAATCCCTTAAACGGCTGCATTTGTGTTGAAGTGATGTTTGAACGCCACTTTCTGCAGTTTGAGAATGTTCGTTGGAACTGCTGTTTAGGGAAACACCAAATCGTTGAACTATGTTGGTAACGATGGCACTCGCAACAATAGTTTGCTAACGATGCTTATGGGAAATGCACCCCTGAATGATTCATTAAAAAATCTGACTAATACAGGTCTCAAATTCAACTTACTCAATGATCCGGTCTCAATGAATAACAGTGGGAACGATTGGGTACTCAGTGAATAATGTCTTAAATCTTGATCTGATCCTTACACAAAGCTATTGTAACAATTGGAATACATCGCATAAGATATTTGGACCATATTTTTTAATACTTGTATTGTGCTTTAATGTCATTTTGAAGCTTGACAGTTTCAGTCAACATTCACTTTCATTATATTGAAAAGAGTGTTCAGGATATTCTTAAAAAAATTCACCTTTTGCCTTCCATGGAAGAAACTATACGGGTTTGAAACGAAGAGGGTGAGTAAAATGATAACAGAATTTTCAATTTTGGGTGAAGTATTCTTTTAATCTATCTCCTGTTTAGGCTAGTCACCCAAACCACTTTATTACTAAGATCTAGTTGTCATAGCCATTTAGTGACACATCAGAGCCAATTATCGTATAGAACATTAAGCCCAAAGATACGTGTGCTTTGCTGCGACTGGCTTTCGCTCCATCCACCAATGACTGGTCTCCAATATCTCATAAAATACATTTGGATATGCTAGGGCTAAAGTCTGGCTCATGGAGAAATAACACAGGGTGCATTTTTAATAAAGCCCCTTTCTGAAAGAGACCCTTCTCTAATGAGTCTCATGCTAAGACATTAACAATAGGAGGAGGAAGTCCTTCACCTCAGTTATGCTTAAACATTACTTGCTCGGGGCTAAGTGCAGACGGTCTGACCTTTGTGCAATTTTGAATCAGTGGCATGCCTGGCCTCCTCCTTACATAAACAGCCAGAAAGTGCTCCCATTGGCCTAGTCTTTGGAGCCCTCACATAAGACCTGCTCCTCTCATTCCCCAACATGTCACAAACACAATCAAACACCTTCTACAGGAGACCAGCACTGGACCCTCAGCTATTAGTCCTTTGGCTAAAACTTGAACTGGGCCCCTTGAACCAGTCTGCCTTCATGACGGGCAGAGAACTGAGGAGCCGAAAAACAAACCCCCTTTGTTGATTTTCACTGAAACAAAATGAGGAGGGATTTGTTTGGGATTGAACCGGACAGAGAATCTCACATGCGCGCACGCATCTCCTTTCTTCCTTGTCTGCCTGTCAGATTGTCAACTAGTCACACACACATGCAGCGAAGAAAATGTCAGAGAGAAGCATGGCGAGGGGGTCTGACATGAATGTGTGTGTGTGAGTTAAAACAGTGTTTCTCAACTATTCTATTCAGACTGGGTCGATGACAGCAGGGAAAGAGCAATGCCATGGTTCTCCCATTGAAGATGTTTCGGTGGCCGCCCAAGTGATTATAGTGACTATTTAGGACTGCAGAGGCAGATTTAATGATAATCTCGCAAACAGCCAAAGGCATCTAATCTGCACTTTCGCACGAGTGTAACAAGCTCGCAATCATGATCTGCTCTTCTCTCAAGCGCGCAAGCAACAACTGGGCTTCCCTCGATATTGCGGAACGCAGACATCAAAACTGAACCAATTTCAATTCTAACGAGACTTTTCTAGTTTAAAGCATTAAATCAAGTTAAAGTCAAGTCGAACCTCTCAAACAGTAGGCAGCCCTGACATGCCAAACAGCACTGAGGAGGAAAAGAGCAACACTGTGCTATGTGCCAAAAAAATAAATAAATTACACACCATCACCTTTACATATTTGTTTCACGATTTTACATGAATAAAAGTAACGGTTATATTTTGACAAAATGTTATATTTTCATATGAAATAATCTAAAGGTAGAATTTATTAGACCTCATTTTATATCAACAGTGGCAGTTGTAGTTAAAGTTTCAAGATTGATTGTTAATAATCAAAGGACATTACTTCAAAAGCTCACACAGCTGATGTTATTTTAAATTTAGTAGTTAATTTAACATGCTTTGCTAACATGTAAACTAACATGCTTTAGTTATATAACATGTTATAATTATGCTATTTGTATCATGTTAATAATTCGGTTTATTATAATTCTGTTAGCTTTCTTATTTTTTTCTTATTTACAGTGCTTATAATTAAAGTGAAAGGGGCCAGTACATTTACATTAAAATACACACAGTTTCAAAAGTATAGCCACAAGGTGTAAACATTATATGATATCAGACTGATAAAACAACTTAATCTTATATGTGTAAAGTTATATCTAGGCATGCATCAGTACCTGGATCGGAATCGGCTCTGATGCTGATGATTTTAACTGGATCAGTTAGTGGTCCGACGAAACCGATCCAAATCCGATTCTGTGTGTTAGTCATGGTTGTTATCCTCAAGCTTAAAAAATTGCATAAAACCACCCTTAAGGTAGTCCATATGACTAGTAGTCCATTTTATTTAAAGTATCTTGAAGACATACAATAGCTTTGTGAATCTCAAAAGGCTGCATTTAATAAATAAGTATACAGTATAGTGTGCATGCACCACTCTTCAGTCAATGACCGATGCTCTGTTGCTTCACACACCTACATAGCACACTTGCGCTGATGCTACAGCTTCAGCTCTCAGAGCAGCACGCAATATGTGAGCGCTACACACAAACTACATCTCAGATGTAGATGATCGATAGTTTGGTTTGCTTATTACATGTACTGAGATGAAACTGGAAGACCAGATTTTGAATGAAACGTATATTACTGTGAACTAGCCCACACAGAGTCACTCTAAGGTTACCGTCTTCCTGGAATGTTCCGTCAAAATAAAAGCCCCAGGGTTTTATAGTTAAGAAATTACGACTTGAAAACGTAACATGACTGGGTTGACTGGGTTCCAAAAAAATGTATTGAAATTGAATTGAAAATGTGTGTGATTGAAAAGTGGACTGATATCCTATTACAACTGAAGTGAGCAAAAAAGATGTCTGAATAAAACGTTTTAAGAGAACTGGTTTCTTTTCAACTACGGACTTTAACTGGGTTAACTGATAATGCTGCTGCTTTCTTTGGCTTTGTTTTATAATGAAATAATGTGTTGTAAGATGTTTTAGTTCCATTACATTAGGTATAGATATTCTAAACTGATTAAAAAAAACAACACTGATATTGGATCGGGATCAGTAATGGCCAATATTGAGATTACAGGTATTGAAATCAGAAGAGAAATGTTCTTATCGGTGCATCCCTAATTATATCCAATATTACAACTTGTAACAACTTGTCATGACAACAAAAGCAGGTTACCCTGTATTTTGGTAAAAAGTGTAACGCAAACTAACTACGGAACTGTGTTTTTGTTTTTATTTGTTTTTTAACAAGGGATGAGTTTTCGATAATTTTTTGTAGTAATCTACACTATGCCACAAATGTTTAACTTTTCTGAACCAGGCACATTCCTTTAACGTGAACATTACTAATTAATATCATTACTAATAATAATGGGAAACAATATTGCTTTTGACAATAATGCTTAAACAAACAATATAACAATACATTAAATCTATTCAACCTAATGGAAAAAGTAGTAATAAATAGCAATTGTTCAAAACATAAATTCCACACAAGAATTTCTGGGAACTAATATAACTATGTGAATTTTTGATGGTACGATTATTGTCTGATAAAACAAAAAATCACGATTTCAAGATTTTTACGATTATCTGCAAATTTACCTATTATGCAACAATAAAACCCTCCACAAACATATCACAACTTAAGATGTATTGCAGCATTCGTTAGGAAATACAGTTAACATACCATACGTTTAAAATAAAACGGTGTCAGGCTAGGAGAACCTTCTCACAGTGTATTTACGTTCACTGAAATCTTATTCAAGTAGGAAAAACTTTTTGGAAGCATCGCATTCACGATATAAAGCGTAACCTCTCCTCTTTTAAACTTAAAACATACAACTCTTCAGATTTAGAGTTTCAATTCAGTGTTTGACTTTACCAAAAGGTAAGTAGTACACTACATATACAACATGCTGCGTTTCTCAAATTATTACCTTCATGGGCATGAATCTCTGGATGGTGATCCCACAGGTGCTGGAACATATTACATGTGTTCACCGCTTTTGCTGTCACTTTCCGTCCGCACGTTTTGCATATTGGATACCCGTCTTCAACAACTCCTGTTTCATTTTATAGATATCAAAAGTGCTCCCAAATATCTGATTTAATTGGCTTCTTCAGCGGATACAACACCGGGACATAGCGTTGGTCCGCCATGTTTTCATTTTGAGAGTTTCACGTGCTCTGAATGTTCACGTTCTGCACGCGCCCCGCCTTACCTAAACAATCACCTCGTGAACTCCGTTACCATAGTAACAGCCTCATAGACCAGCCAGTCAGAGGGCAGGACACACGCGCTGCGCAAGTAGTTAAACCAACACTGAAAGACTCATTTTCAGTACGTATTCTTAAAATAGAAAACGTGTTTTTTTTCCCGGATTTTAACCTTAGCTTCCAAATTCTTGCGGTTTAATAACTGTGACCATTTTAATCGCGGTTAATTGTGAAATCGGGTAATCACGACATCCCAAATGGGAACACTTTTTTATGTAAAAATAAACGCTGAATCTTTGAGCAGATTCACTGAAACAAACTAACCAAATTAACATATCCACGAAAATGAATCTGTTACAAATCAATCAAGCATTGGATTTACAATATTTTCAATTGCTCTTCATCTATTTTCTTTCTCTTGACTTCTGTTCAGTTATTTCTTTCTAACACCATGTCCTAACTACACGCGACGCGACGCCGCAACACGCAATAAAAGGTATCTTTTCCATGTTAATCAGAGTTTTTGTCCTAACCAGACGCGACGGCGACACGCGAAGTTTCTAATTTAGAAACGGTTCCTATTTTTTTATTGTCATGAATATTTAATCATCAAACATGGACGACGAGGAACTGATTGTCAAAGTTCAAAGGCATTCAATTCTCTACGATAAATCCCACAAATTCCACAAAGACATCAGGAAAAAGGATTCCGTCTGGAGAAGTATAGCTGAAGCATTGAATACACATGGTAAGTTAAGTTTAGACTTTCATCTACAGCGAATGAATGAAGCATTTAGCTATAGTAGGCTACTAATGAAGCATCAACCTGTGTAAAACAAATTCCGCTTTATTTTAAATGTAAAGTAGAGTGAATAGGCATGACAATTTGTGTCCCTGTATCCAGGGGTGTCATTCCAGACAATCTACTGAAATACAGGCAGGGTGGGGAGTCGCAATGACAATGACAGTAGTCCGAGCTGTGCACACCATTTCCAATGCGAGTGCGGGCCAGCAGTGCGCTTTCACAGAGAGACTCCGCCCACACGCTGTTCTGAATGGCTGTGATTTTTGATTGACGTGTGGCGTCTCACAGTCGCGTCGCGTCTAGTGTGGACAGACACACTTGCTGTCGCTGGAATTTTATCACGTCGCGTGTAGTTAGGACACGGTGTAAAGTTCAAAAGGAGCAGCTTTACTTAACACAATGAATCCATGCCATTTTTCTCTCCATCCTCTTTTGCATTTCAGCTGTTCTTCAGCTGCTTATAGTTAGTCTGACCTCATTTATCCCATTCAAAGAATCAGCAATACCTCCTGTTTGTCACAACGATTTCAAAAAGGGTTCATCCACTATTATCCAGTATGCCATTTAATGTATAAGTATCCATATAAGCAAACAAAGTCAGAGAAATGCTGAGAATGACAAGTTTACACATGTCCACTTAACAGAAAGGAGAACATCTGATTGTACAAGCTATGCCAAAGTCTTTCTAAGTACTCTATTCTCAAAATAATCTATTATGCCATTGAAATACAAATAACCCCTATACAATTTTGGGGAAAAAGTTTGATTCAAGCCATCTGTAGTTTAATTTGTCTGAAAGTGTAAACACCGTTGCTCTGTGAAGCTATCAAAACATTGCTCTGTTTGTATGAGTGTACCATCCAGCCTGAGACAGCAACAATGGCTCAACCAATGGTGTGAATTTACTGTAGGGCAAGACTATCTATCTCAGTGTTTCTCAACTGGTGGGTCATGACCCAAGAGTGGGTCGCAGGTCTATTCGGAGCAGGGAAAGAATAAACGAATGGTTCTCCAATTGAAAATTTCTTGGTGCCGCCCAAGTGAAATTTAGGGTTGCCGATGTAAATTTTGTGATAATATTGCATTTAGCTAAAGCAATGCGATATTTCGGTGTCATTAAAGCTTTTGTGCGAATGTAACGGAACCAGCTAGTGGTTATGATCTGCTCTTCTCTCTGGCATTCACGCGCAACAACCAGGATCCCCTTAATATCACAGCATGCAGGCCTCAAAACTGATGTGACCCAATTGAATTCTAGGGAGAATTCTCTAGTTTAAATTGCAATGGATTTAGTAAAACCTCTCAAACAGTAGGCTTTTTTTTTTTTTTATTAAAATGTTCAATGTTTAGGATTTCATCCCAAATAATATATTAGATCAAATCTATTAGACCTGCCACCTCATTTTTATAACATCAGTGGCAATTGTATTTAAAATTTCTAAATGTGTTATGGCTACTATTTTTTCTTTTTCAAAAATACAATAATTTATTATTATTATTATTATTATTATTTAAGACTAGCTACACTGATCTAACCATGGCAATGGGGAGCCATCCATGGTCTTACCTGTGCTTATATGTCATTATTACGTTTAGCAAATGATTAAGTTTTCCTCCTGTGTAATATATGTTCTGTTTGAAATAAATGGGATGATAAATATAATGTGCTCATATAAATAAATAGGCTCTTCAACTTTTAAAAGGGGTGAGAGAAAACGTCCTGTATCTTTTGTTGTTCAATAATGTCACTTGGTTCATGCCCTTACACTTGAAAATCATGAACAAAACTAATTTATACAGGATGAGTTTATGGTGGGTTTTATTGTGGCCACTTGATGTCCAATGGGAAATCTGGGTCCCGAAGCAAAAGCAGTTGAGAACCACTGATCTATCTGTTCGACCAATGGAAGATGAGTTTGCAATTTTTGCAATTCCACACATACGTACTTCAGCCTTAAGAATTAGACGGAAAACATGCCTTTTTGCTGAATGTGTGAATAAGCCAGTAGGGCTATATATTTTTTACTCAATGAACGCATTAACCCAAGAGTTTTCCAGTAAGAATCCAAGTTGTCTGTGTCAATGACGAGAAAACTGGGTGGGAATAAGAACTCAATGCCTCTAGGCCTCTCCTCTAAGCTTTGCTCCACAGTGTTCCAGTCCACACTTGTAAAAATAATTTTTCCTTGAGTTTTCTTGTTATAACATTTCCGCCTCCCAATCTTGTCTTTAAAAACAGCTTTTTTTTTCTTCTTTATGAAAACTAACGGCAGTATTCCTAATGTCAGATTTGAAAATCGTAATTTCTCCGTGCTCTCTAACACGTCGGCGGTGAGGAGAGAGGAGAGGATACTCTCGGCAGGCTGACAGGTACGGTCTTGTTCTCTCCACCCCATACACACTCTCTTACTCATTTATGCTGTAGGTCTAAAATATGGAGGCTAAACAGTGACAAAGAGGAAAAATAATAAACAATTCACTGAAGGGTCACGCTTTATTAAATAATTGATAGATAACATTAAATTCCTCAATCAGCTTAGCCCGCACAAAATAAACACCATTAGGCTCCATTCCAAGTAACTCAACCTTCATAGGAAGCATTTTTTATTCAAGGCATGGTTTATAATATACTTCTCTCACTTTGTCAAAAACAAGGTCAAAATCACTGTTGCTGAATGTTTTGGTACGTGCATTCTCTGTTTATAGACTCGGAAATTTTGGAAATAGAATTCGTAAGCCGTGCGTTTACAACCCATTGACCATTATAAGCGCAGCTGTTTGCTATTTGTAGCATATACTTGAACAGCTTGTGTTTAAAAAGAGATTAAATCCCATTACAATTTAAAAAGAATCCCATTTGTTAAATGGTCTCTCTTTAGCCTGACCAGCATTTATTTTCAGTGGCCTAACACTTAGCCACTCTATCTGTAAATGCAAAATACGACCCTCCACTAAATTGCACCCTCATCAAACCTTTTAGGATTTTACTAAAGCCTACAAAAAAGACAGTCTCTTCTCTGTAGTAGCTTCTGCCAAAAAGCTTTGCTCTTAAAAGAAGAGTACTGTCAGGAGGAAAGGTTAACAGAGGACTGCTCCAAGCCCTGAAGGAAAAGGAGAATTCTGTAAAACACTGTAAACCAACGAGACCTTACGAGTCACTTGCCAAACAGAAAGGATGTAGAAATGCACAGGATCAATTGGCTCAGTGTCTTTGAGTGTGCTGTTAGCTTTAAGTGCTCTGTTGTATTCCAGGCTAGTGAGCATATTCTAGAGTTAGGAATTCAATCAATATCTCGGTCTGGATACAATAATATTGTGATTCTTTATGTTTAGCATACAGTTCTTCAAAACCGTGATATATTGCAATTAGAGCTGTCAGTATTAACATGTTAACGCATGCAATTAATTAAAAAAGTTTAAGATGTTTACATTTTCTTAATCACGATTAATGCATTTACTGTTAATACAGCATAAGCACTGGTTGGAACCTTTGTAATGTGTCCACCCGGAGTCAATAAACTGATGCACACTTCACAACACACACACACACACACACACATACACATACACAACAGCGCTTCTGTGTCAGTGATAAAATGATGGAGAAAGAACCTCTTAACGCTATTTGATGTATTAAACAAGCCCACATAGGACTTGTAATAAAAAATCATTTATTTGTAAGGCGCATTTTAATTATCACAGAAGAACGTCAAGTCTTAACTATCACCAAAACACAGAATAAGATGTTTTTGTCTGCAAGCACTTTTCATGTGGAGTTCAAAGAGGCACTTGACACTGGTGTTGATGCCCTGACGTGAATCATGAATGTGGCTTTACAATTGCTGTAACAAAGTGGATAGCCACAGTCTATCGGCAGATTAATATTGTGAATGATGAGAGTTTAAGATGCGTAATGCCCATTGCAATGAAAATGCAGCCTATGGTGAGACTAGTTCTTTCAATTAGTCAACATCCCAATTAGACTTTGGGAAACGTTTAATGTTTCTTGAATTGGTGCTATTTTAGTGAATTTCTATCTTTATACTGTGGTAGGCTTTGTTTGGAAAATGTTAATGTGGCAGCGGGGGCGTGGTCAAGCACCCGTACGGGAGAGGAAAGCGGTAAGGGCGCTTACACCTAAGCTAAATTATGCCTAACACCTGTCTCTAATTCCAGTGAGCACGAGGAGAGCGGCATAAAAACTGACACAGAGCCTCCAGTGAGGGGGAGAACCCGACAAGCCAACCCAGTGCGCTTCTATTGTTTGGTGTTGTGAACTATTGTGGTTAAAGCGGCAATTAAAGCCTTACCTTTTATTGAAAACTCGTTTCCTGTCCTCCTTCCCGTGAGGGTTGTTACAGTTAATAAAGCATTTGTTGTTACATATTGTTTTGTTTTCTTTCCTAAGATGGAAATAAATTCATTTTGACAGGAAAATAAGTATATAGTGTCAAATTTCTGCACTTTCAAAATCTGTGACCAATCGCAATTAACTACAAAGAAATATGTGATTAATCGCAATGAAAAATTCAAATCGACTGACAGCACTAATTGCAATCTTCTTTTTTTCTTTTCCCATTTTTCACCCCAATTTGGCATGTCCAATTCCCAATGTGCTCTAAGTCCTTGTGGTGGCGTAATGACTCGCTTCAATCTAGGTGGCAGAGGATGAACTTCAGCTGGCTCTGCAACTGGGCCACGTTGGCTGCTTAGGAGACCTGGCTAGAGTCACTCCAGAGGTGGCGGTCAGCATCTTTACTTGCTGAGCTACCCAGGCCCCCCTAGTAATTGCAATCTTTACCCACTTTTTTCTCTTTGATGTGCACTGGAATTTGTTGACCTTAATTTGCTGTAAGTTTCATCTCGATCTCCTTTTTGGTGTCAGAACTGTGAATATTTTACCTTGTGATATGTACAGTATTTATAACGCAATATCTCATTTATGTGGTATATGATTGCAAAGCTATGATTGCACCCCTAGTATTTTCTCAATTTGTATGGTTGCCAGCAATAGAGAGCACTAATAGAGACTAAACTAAAAGCTTTGCCAGTTCAAAGAACTCATGGAAAAAGCTGTTATAAAGGAAGGATGACCATTGTCTTTCACCTAGCACCATTGACAGAATACTTACTCTTTTCAAAAGCAAAAGTACTTTATAAAGTCACAAAATTTTGGACCAAAGACAGGTTTTATTAATTCAGTTGCTCTTGACATGCACTTCCTTCCTTGATGTCTTATATTGCCGAGCCAAACTTTCTCCTGACATTATGGCTTTGGGAACGTGGAAATAAGCCGTGAATGCCATCATAAGTCAGTTTTAGGAGCCCTTAGTTAGGCTCGCAAAGCTTGAGGCTGTGCAGTTAGTTTTTAGTATCTCCACTCTAACTCTATAAATTATTTCCCTCAAGGTGGTAGAAGTTTGGATTTTCACTCAGGTTAGTCTGAGGCCCTGGAGGTTTTCCGTCAGTAAGTAGACACACCCTCCTTTGACAGAACTGAATACCAACGGTTGATTGCTAGTGACAGCACACATGAAATACTTTGTTTTTAAGCCCCTGGGGCCTGAAAAATTCAATAAATGTTGCCAGCTAACAACAAGTTATACAGCCCTGATTCTTCATAAATGATGCTGTGGAACATTGAATGAACAACAGCAGATTTAATAATAGGGACAGATAGTAGATGGTACAGCATGACACTATTAAGACCAAGGTGGTGGGTTTGATTTCCAGGGAATAACATGAATATACTGTAAGTCACTTTGGATCAAAGCATCTGTCAAATGCATAAATGTAATAGTTACCATCACAGAATGTGAGCTGCTTCATTAGGTAGAATGAAGATGTAGGTTAGACAGCCAGTGGTTAATCCCAGTCAGCAGATATAAATGATGCATTTATGCTGATTCAGGAGAATGTTTCTTACCTTCCACACAGTGTTCTACCTCCTCCAGGTTGCGGAGAGTAATCCTCATCAGGCTTGAGTTGAGCATCAGTTCGTTTTTGTGGCTTGGCCACATGTACTCAGGGGCCAGGTTGACAAAGAAAATGCGTGTATCTCCAGTGGCTACCTGATTGTCGCAAATGTGAGGGTCCCCGAACCCGCCAATCATCACCTTGTTCCCTCCGTCCAGCAGCACCTCTCCGTTCACCGTGGTCTTGCCTTTCAGGTAGCGCCATACCCTGACCTTCAGACAAGGCAGGGACAGGGGACAGGGAGGACAACATGATATTACGAAAATATAATTTCCAGCAGATCAAGGTCATTTTTCTGAACATTCCAGAGCAGCCACCCGCTGGCTTGTACTCAATTTAACCTAAAATCTGAGAACTAATAATCTGGGATTTTTGTCATTTAAAACTGGAATAAACAAAGTTTTAGGATTTGGAAAAATTGTAAACAAGGAAAAGTTATGTCATAGAATAAATAAGAAATGTTTAAGATTCTGCACTCTTTCTAGGTCACTAATCAAATGCAAGCAAATTTGTGGCATTGACCTTGTTAACTCTTTGTACAAAAGGTCAGCTTTCCTTGCTTCCATTGAAGCACAAAATATGCTCTTTGGAGCATTTTTCAAATCATGCTGGAATAACATGGATCATCAGGTTTTGCGAAAACTTGCAGAGTCTGTATGCTGTCACTACAGAAAAAGGCGGATTTGGGATTTATGACTGCAGGAATAGCTACAATTTTAGATAATTTTTCTAATTTTTCTGCCAGTAGTAGACTTTTATTTCTGTGTTTATGTCCATATTATTAGTTTCTATAAAAGTAGACTTTTATACACATAACCACATTCTGTTATATAATAAAAGCCCGTAGTTACATGATAATTGTGTGATAATTGAAGATAATTGGACCTGCAGCACTAATACAGCATGAAAGCACAACAAGTCACTGCAAAGGCTGAGGTTCGGGTTCCTCGTATATGAAAGATCGAATTTCAGGTGGATCAAAGTAGGACTGTGTAGGCTGACATTTTTAATTAAGTAGCCTAACTGACTAGCACCAATGTCCACAACCAAGAATAATCTATTAGGTATATATATGTGTGTGTGTGTGTGTGTGTGTGTGTGTGTGTGTGTGTATGTGTGAGCGTGTATTTATCACTTTGTGGGGACCAAATGTCCCCATAAGGATAGTAAAACCTGAAATTTTTGACCTTGTGGGGACATTTTGTCAGTCCCCATGAGGAAAACAGCTTATAAATCATACTAAATTATGTTTTTTGAAAATGTAAAAATGCAGAAAGTTTTCTGTGAGGTTTAGGTTTAGGGGTAGGGTTAGGTTTAGGGGATAGAATATAAAGTTTGTACAGTATAAAAACCATTATGTCTATGGAAAGTCCCCATAAAACATGGAAACACAACATGTGTGTGTGTGTGTGTGTGATAACCTCCTAATAATATCTTATGCAAGTAATGCAAAATAAAATAGAATTGTAATAAATTAAACTACTCTCAGGATATGTGATATAGGCCTATATATATATATACCATATACTACCTTATATATATATATACCTTAATATTGGAAAAGTGTCTTTTCTCAATTTCTAACAGGTGATCACTGCTACATTTTTCACGCAGTGGCACAGATTTGTGATACAGAGGGATGTAGATGTTTAACATGTTACTTTCAGTTTGATGCATGTGAACATTGGCTGGTACTCTGTCCAAATCTTACCTTGCAGGAATAAGTGTTGTGCACAGGATCCATGTTCAAGATCTCCTCTACAGTCCCAGTTAAAACTACATTCGCCTGTTCTTCCCTTTTCTCCAGGTCCTTCTCCGAACAACTTCCATGACAACGAGAACTCAAAAGCGCAAAAACAGCCCAAACAAATGGCCAAACTGGCCAATAAAACATCTTTCTGCGGAGAGAGCCCATGGTCGACAAAACGGATAAAAGACAAAGTTATGAACTCTAAAAACAAAAACAGTGCGAGTCCTGCAGCAAGTTTGATTTAAAGAATAATCCGACTGCGCGATGCTCTGTGTTCGTCAAACTTCAATGCGATCAGCGGTCATTTCTGCGCTGAGTGTTCACGGCACGCATCCGCCGGCTGAGACTGAGAGAAGAATAGGGTGAGGAATGCGCTTCAGCCGCTGCTGCTGGTCACCCCCCTCACTCTGTCCTTTCAGACGCTCCTTTCACAGGGTATTTGTATGCAATCTGAATAGCTGATAAGAGCGACGGAAGGGGGTGATTTCAAGTGCAGGAGAGAAGCCGGTGTAAAACGCCACCCCTTGGAGAGATCGCGCCAATTCGGATAAATTAACCCTTAAAAAGGGAGTGAAGCACACAGCACAGGATGAAATTAGCTACAAACCGAAGATTGAATGGAGTATCTACATTATGTGGCTTGCCTTCACTCAAAAAAAAAATAAATAAATAAAAAAAAATGTTCAGCCTATTTTTAAATATTTAAGAGCCTATTTCAATTTCAGATTATAATTCCATCAAATTCAGTTGTGTAATATTTAACTAAATTAAATGAATAACACTTTAGATGAATAAACAAATAAAAAATAGTACAATGGGGCTAAAGGCCTGGGAAATAATAAATTGCATTTTTTTTTATTTTGTTTTATCCCAAAACAGTAAACTGCAACAACAACAACAAAACCACAAAAAAAGTTTATCACTATACACTGCAAAATATTCCTGATCCATGAGGTTATTGTGAGTGATGTCTTAAGTTTGATTGTAAGGTAATTGGATCTAATATTTAATCATTTTTAAAATGTTACAAATTGATGTAGTTAATGAGAATCCCTGAAATTATCACATTTCTTTGTTGATAAAATACTTATTTATCATTTTCATTTTTGTTCAAGGCAATGGTGTAGATTTGTTTTGAACATTTGGGGGGTCCAAATGTGGGTCCAGGGGGCCTACAACACTTTACACAGTGCATAATAACAGTTAATGCACAGATACATAGAACATTATATTCATTGCATACTCTTAAATATTTATACACTGTGTCATATCAAAATTTCATATAAAATTTTCAGAAAAACATTAAAGGGGCTGTAAGCAATTTCTTTCATGTAAAGGTATGCAAAAAAATGTCCCTACTCCCTGAAAGATATTAATGAAATAAGTTTCCTGAGATATCTCACTGGTCTCTGTGACAACACTAGACTCTGTAAACAGCAAAGTAAAATGTGTCAATGAGGCTTTCTGCCTGTCAATCATTTTGCACGTTTGCACGTGTGAAGTTGCAGCAAATATTGAGGCATAATGCATTTTTATGCCATGTTGTTCATAGTAGTTGCCTGTTGAGTGAACTATTTTACTGCTGTTGTTTTTAACAACAGTTTCTGCTCTCATTGAAGCAAATTTTTGTATCTTTGGAGTTCTGAGATTTGAAAAGAGGGGGCGTGGTTAATCCAGCGGCTCAATAGCTCAGTCTTGTGGAAGTAGAAAGGCTGAAATCACTTACATAACCTTTAACCCTTTCAGAAAATTTTGACTGAAATTGCACATGTTGTCAGCCACTGACTGTGTCTTGTGAGACACAAAGATTTGTTCCTGCAGGGGGGATCTGACACTCTGAAAAACAAAACCTCCAAGCATCCGCATTTAAATCTCAGAACATTTTATATCCCTTTGGAGACATTTTACACTGGATAATTATTTTTAATAAAAACTTATAATTGCAAGGATTCATACCTGTGAATGGAAATCTACATCAGCATTATCTATTAAAGCATTTAAAAAAATCCTCATCTAGTAATAATAATAATCGATTGGAATGATTGGCCCATCGTGGTGAGAAGGCACTATGTGGGCATTACCAAGACATACAATGGAGTGGGTACTTCAGTTTCTTGTCTGATTATGACAGAATCACAGTCACGCAATTGCAAGGAATCTCATACTGAATTATTTTCAGCATTAATAAAAAATATATAAAACAAGGACAGGTGCATGATTGGCATTGGCGGAGCTAGGGGGTGGCCAGGGGTTGCCATGGCTGCCATGGACCGAAGCCTGGCCACCCCATTGGCCACCTCACTCGCAATTGCTGTTTTAGTCAGTTTTTTGGCACAATGTAGTTCTTTAGAGGTGAAATCATCTCTGTACAAATGTACAAACTTAACATGTGTGCAAACCAAGGTCGCAAACCGCTCTGTCCTGGGTGCCATTGTATTCAAAATGCTGCCCGAACATTTCTGTGCCACCACAGACTGATTGCTTGCCCCTGCCTGGCCACCCCTTTGAAAAATTCCTGGCTCCGCCCCTGATGATTGGGGGAGACAAATCAATTTTCTATTACAAAAATTTGTTCTTTCAATCTTGATACACTTGACAGTTTCATTAAGGTGTGCCTTTAGCCCCAATGTAATTAAAATTATTTTATGAAATTGAAATGCATAAATCTTCAAATTATTTTTTGAGTGTTGCAATCACTGTAATAACTGTGTAATTACAAGCAATGCCACACTATAATTACATATTAAGTACATGTTGTTGATTAGAATGACTTTATAATTATCTGAGCACTGTAATGTAATGTGTTACCAAATACATAAAAACAGGTTAACCTTATTGAAACAAATAGTTGTTACAACTTGTAACATCTTGTTAGTGTCTTTGTTATTTGTCAAAACGCACCAGCACATTTTAACATCTTAAGATGGAAATGAGTAATGATGCTACTAATTTCAACATCACTCTGACATACTCGACTGGTAAAACTTGTACTGTCTCTCCCATTTATAAACTGACAGTGCATAAATTTCCACTCTTTCTAAAGCTGTAATTTTACTACCCGTCCTATTTCTGGAAAATGACAGGGTGTAGAATCCGTGGTTGGACTGATATATTATTAGAAATACTCCCATTTTAATGACACTGTGTCCTGGCCCTTAATTCTTCACACAATAAGAATAGATTGAAACACTTTATTTAAAATATGCATACAAATTGCAAAATAAAATGTGCATAATAGGGATTTCTATTTTATTTCATTTTATTTGTGGAAAAGTCCCCTTTATTGGGAATGTGTGACAATTTCTTGAATCATTACTTGCCTTCAGAAAACTGTTCTGTGATTGATATAGCTCAGAGTTTTAGTAAACAAAGACCATGTTCTTTAACAGGAATTAAGAATTCTGTCAGATAGCTAAGCATATAAAAGAACTTTGACATTTCAAAATGTTATATTTTTCATTACTTTCAAAACATTTAACTTCAAAAGATACATGGATCTCTAAGATAATGTTTAACCACTTCTCTCCCATGTTTGAACAGTTGTTTGGCCTCTGAATCTGTCAGCAGAGATCTGAAAGAACAAGAGATGATCTGATGCCTTGAACAGCCATTAGCTTTTTACACAGCCAATTAAACAAATCTCATCTGATTCAGCTTTGACTAGAGTCCACCCACTCTTTCCCACCAGCCCACCTCTCTCTCTCTCTCTTCCTAGGGAGCATAATGTAAACAGCCCACATAAACCCATTACAGTCAGCCTCATTTGAGAAATATCACTCATACTTAGAAATATCACACCTGTAATATCACTCATCAAACAAGCGTGGGAGTAAAATAATTCAAATGTATATTGCTCCACTTCAGAATTTGGGAAGAGTAATCCAGCCTGTGAATTGATGTAAAAGTGTGCACTTGAAGCCACAGACACCACTGCTGAAATTTAAATGAAATAACCCATCAGCAAGCATCTCCATCTCAACTTGAAAGCTTTCAACCACACAACAACAGCTCTCTTCTGCCCACATATATTTCACCACAAAAGGTTGCAAAAGAAAAAACACAATCATGAACAGGCTAATTCAGAGGAGACATTCTTCGGCACCTTGTCAGTCAAAGCATAATCTGTATGACAGATGCAATTGTTGTTGTTGTAAATTTAGGTTAGTGATATTTCATCCAGCAATTTTATTAGCTGGATTTGAAGTGCTACACTTTATAGGCTTAACTGTGGCGTTTCCATTGCTCTCTTTACTATGAAGGGGATTTTTGCATTCACAGCCTGATGATTGATTGCAATGTGGGTTAATGTGGAAAAAAATAAAACAATGCTGAAGATGAAGAATGAAACATGGACAGGTATGTTTGGACTGTTCCATATAAAGAGTTCAGCACTATCATATTGTAGTGTACTCCATGTAGTGGTGGTGGCGTAGTGGGCTAAAGCACATAACTGTTAATCAGAAGGTTGCTGGTTTGATCCCCACAGCCACCACCATTGTGTCCTTGAGCAAGGCACTTAACTCCAGGGATTGTCCCTGTAATAAGTGCACTGTAAGTTGCTTTGGATAAGAGCGTCTGCCAAATGCATAAATGGAAATATTGTTTATTTGAAATGCAATCTATTGCCAAGCGATCCAAAGCAGGCCTCTTCATCCAAACTGTTGTTTGCACTTTATGATATACATACACTGGGATTTGCTGCACTGCCTTTGGTTTGCAAAAAAAGAGCATTTAACCATTTTCCAGTGAGACCGCATAGCTCCATATCTCACTCAGATTCAGAGACACCAAAGATATACTATCATGACTGAAAAAGTTTACAATATTGCTAAAGCATGGATGAAACATGAGAAAGGAAAAGCAAGTGCAATAAATAAAAGATGGTGTAAAAATGGCGAGGATGGTAATAAAACAAGAGATGAGATAAAGCTATGAAGCTAAGGTGCATGTGTATTTTGGTTTGAAAAATATGGTATGTGTTGTTGTTGTTGTTCTTTCTCTCTCTCTCTCTCTCTCTCTCTCTCTCTCTCTCTCTCTCTCTCATTATTTGGTATTTTTATCATTTGAATAAAATGTGCCACAAATTTCATGTTCCATCTAGCTGTTCCTAGTTGTTTTTTTGGACTTGAATAATTTTTTTGAGCTGTCAGTGGTCTGTTTGTTTGATTTATGCTTTATTTGATTTTTTTATTAATTTGATTTATTTTCTTTATGCGCATGTGGAGATTTATAGTAATAAATTATTGAAATATTGATCTGTTTCTCACCCAAAGTGATTGCATCGCTTCAGAAGACATATTAAACCACTGGAGTCACACTTATATGCTTGCTTTATGTGATTTTTGAGGCAGGAAAAGTCTGGTCACCATTCACTTGGACCTACAGAGCAACGATATTCTTCTAAAAATCTTTGTTTGTGTTCTGCAGAAGAAAGAAAGTCATACACATTCAGAAGAGAATTTGAGAAGTCTGTTTGGAAACGTGTTTATTTTTGCAAATCCGTTTGGTGGTGCTAATGGCACAGAAAGTACATACATCAGCTTTAAAGGGTTTTAAAAATGATTACTGGCACGAGTCTTTGGTCTCTTGATTCTTAACCTGCTCTACCTCTCCCTCTCTCTCTCTCCCTCTCTCTCTCTTCCTCTCCTCTCATCTCCCTCTCTCTCTCTCCCTCTCCCTCTCCCTCTCTCGTCTCCCTCTCTCTCTCTCAATTCAATTCAATTCAAATGAGCTTTATTGGCATGACTTATGCAGTAATCCCAAAGCACTGACCATTACATGAGCAATGAACAAAATAATGATAATATAGTACATAAAGAAAATATCAATCAATCAATAAATACATGAATATTTTTTATTTATTTTTTAAACAAGAAAATGATTGAGGAAAAAAAAAAACTATACATACATACATGTTAAGATCATGTCTGACTTTAGTTTTGTCCGCTGGCTGACTCTCTCATTTGTGGCAAGCCGCTACATATTTTGCTGCTGTTTTGTCTTAATTTTTCAGGGTTTGGTAATGCCAATTTGGTGCTATTTGATGTAATTGTGTAAAGTAGACAGATCGGATGTTGTGATAGTGATCAAAGTGCAGCAGGAAGTGTTCTTCTGTCTCCACCTCTCTCTGAGAGCACAGTGAGCACAGTCTCTGCTCTCGTGGCTGTCATCTCTGTCTGTGCCGTTCTCTCTCTATAGCCAGACAGTGATCACTCAGTCTGTATTTGCTTAGTGTCTTTCTCACTTTATGCTCTTTCACACTGCTCAGGTATTCTGCTGGTTCCATCTTCTTTTGTGATTTTGTGGCATCTCTCCAACAGACAATTAAAATTTAGTTTTTGTAATTGTATAATTTGGTTGAGCCAGATTATGTTGTGCTGGTTTGGATGTAGTTTCAGCAGCAGCTGTGAAAGGGCGCTCCTGTGCAGGTTCTGCTCCTGGCACTACAGGGCTTCATCCAGGTATGAGCTCGACTCACTGCATTTTAGGTGCTTGTAGAATTTCAGAGCTCTTTTTTGGATACTGATTAGTAAGGGGTATTGTCCTGCTTTAAGGATTTTTAGCCAGGTTTTAATTGGAATTTCACATTGTATTTTTATTCATGTAGAAGACACTCATTGCTTTTGCCTTCAGTTCATTCACAGCCAGATTAAAGTTTCCTGTTGAAATTAGTTTTAGTCCCAGATAAGTGTATTCGTGGGTGTGTTGGAGGACTTGGTTTCCTGCTCTGAAGGTGTATTTATTTTCCCTAAACCTGGATCTATTTTGAAAAATCATTGTTTTCGTTTTTGCTAGGTTAATTTTAAGAGCCCCCGTTTGACTGAATGTCTCTGTAATGTCAAGGAGCTTTTGTAGTCCCTCTTTTGTTTTTGACAGAAGGACTAAATCATCTGCAAAGAGGAGACATTTAATTCCTGATTTAGTCAGGGTTGGGCCAGAGGGCAGTCGAATTATTTAATGCTTTGGCTAATTAATTATATAAATGTTAAATAGAGCAGGGCTCAATGGGCAACCTTGTCTGACTCCTCGTTGTTGAGAGAAAAATTCTGTTTGTTTGTTCCCTATTTTTACAGCACATGTTTTGTTTTATACATGGTGCTAATTAAATCAAATGTTTTCCCTCCAATCCCATTTTCCAGTAGTTTTAGGAAGAGTCCATCGTGCCAGATTGAATCAAAAGTCTTCTTAAAGTCGACAAAGCAAGCAAAGACTTTGGTTTTTGTTTTGGTGGTCATGTTTCTCAATAATCGTGTGGAGGGTGTAAATGGGGTCAGATGTTTTGTGTTTGGGTAGACATTTACCCCAGGTTGCTATTGACACATATGCCTCTGTAATTGTTTGGCTCAAATTTGTCTCCTTGTTTAAAGATGGGTGTAATTAAGCCATTATTCCAGGAGTCAGGAAAATACCCTACACTCAAAACAATGTTGAATAATTTAATTATTGCGCTTTTGAATTTGTCATTGGTGTATTTGATCATTTCATGTAATATTTCATCAAATCCACATGCCTTGTTGGGGTTTAATGCATGTAGTCTATCTGTTAGCTCATTTACTGTGATTGGGAAATCCAGGGGGTTCTGATTGTCTTTTCTTTCAGGATTTCTAATTTGGTTTTTATTTCATTTCAAGCAGAATTTTTTTCAGTTATTTTGTACAGATTTTCAAAGTGTGTCCTCCATATGTTTCCATTTTTAATGGCCAATTCTTCCTCTTGGGATCTATAGAGAGTATTCAAATTTGTCCAGAAGTTACTGGTATTTATTGACTCCTCCATTACTTAAAATAATTGTTCTGTATGCTCTTCCTTTTTTGCTCTTAGAATTTGTTTTTACACTTTAAGAGCTTCATGATATTGATGGCGGAGTCGACAGAGCTCTAGCAGGTTTTTCCCACTTTTGTTGGTGAATATGTCGTAATTATTTCGGCAGTTGTGTAAGGGCACCTGTGTGTTGACAAAGTCTGGTTCATTTCCAGTTCTGGCATTTATATCTCCACACATTAACACATTTCCTTTTGTCTGGAAATGGCAGATCTCATCTTGCAGGATGGAAAAGGTTTCTTCATTGTAGTAGGGAGATTCAGCCGGGGGTAAATATGTAGCACACAAGAATATGTGACTGTCTAGGAGTTCTGTTCTGTACCATATGAGCATTCCCCCTGAGTCTCAGCCCTGAGTCACCCTTCTTAGTTTGGTTGATGATAGAACTATTTCTCTAAATCCAATTGGGAAGCCAGTGGACAAATCTCTTACATTCCATGTTTATTGCAGTATTATAATGTCAGAATTCAGAATTTCTTTTTTGAAGTCTGAATGTTGGCTCTTAACACCAAAAATGGAGGACCTCAGTCCTTGAATATTTCAACATGTGATTTTTAAGGAATATGAGCCCATTAATTAATTGCTTTTGTTTTTACAAAAACAAGACAAACATCAGTAAGTTGTTGAATTGACAGATCAAGAAGAATATATTAAATATTATGATATATCTAAGAAAATCTTTTTAAAATAAATGTATAAATAAAACACACACACACACACACACACACACACACATACATTTTCCATAAAAATTATTTTTTAAACTAACCCATGAGGTGAGAACACAGCAGAGTCAGCATGTGCTGGATGTTTCTGAGGTCTCTGGATGGAGATGAGACCGTCTGGCTGTTGTCTGGCTGTCGTCTGTTGCTGTAGTGGGTCAGTGATGTGCTGGCTGCTTCGGCCTAGCTCTGGCTGCCCGAGTGTTGCTCCTGCTGATGTTCATGTGAATGAGAAGGCAAGGGAGCTGCAGGCCTGGTCATGCAATGTTTTCCAGGGGGAACATAGAGCCATCATAGGGTTTCTCCGGTGCCAGTGTGGATGATAATGTGTCTGGGGGAACCCACCTGCTCGTCACACAAGAGCTCCAGGGCCTTCTGTGTGTTTGGGCACCATATTTTCTTGACGTTTCTTCTCAGGAACAGTTTATTTTCATCTAGAATCTTTCCATTTGAGTCCATGAGGAGTATGATCTGAGGCGGTGTTTGACTGTAGGAGTCATATGGAGGATGGCTGTTGGGGATAATTGCTGTGGTAGTTGGAGAAGGAGTCTCTTCTAAGCTTTGCTGTTCTCCTCTCTGTGTCAGCTGCTTCTCCAGAGCTGGCAGTTGTTTTCTGTAAGACTCTCTGTCCTCTCTCAGTTCTCTCATTTCTTCCCTAATTACATACATTTGTTTGTTGTGCTCCTCACTCTGGTTTTTCAGTTCCTTCATTTCTTCTTTTAGCATTGCTATTTCTTTCCTGCAATCCTCTTCTTTTCCTGTTTGATCAGTCTTCTGCACTACTCCATGTACCTCCTCTCTCAGCTGCATCAGTTCCAGCTCCATCTTTCTGAACTTCTCTTTCATGTCACTGATGATGCTGTGTAGAAGGGAGATCTCTTCAATGTCATCCCTGGACTGCTCAATTGTGGATTGATGGGTGGAGGTGGAGGTGTCTTCTGCCTGCAGAAGTGTATTAGGGCTGATATTGTTCAGTTGAGCTTTTACTTTAATTTGGAGAAAGTCCTTATTAAATTGTTTCAGATTTCCCTGAATCATTACAGTCCCATTTTTGTATAGGTTAACTGTTATAATGGCATTTTAATCTGAATCATCCTCTTCTTAGATCTGCAGTTTCCATCCGGTACTGATACCCTTTCTAATTACTGTGGGAGTAATGATGTCTAATCGCTGAGTGCCAGGCTTCTGGATCTTCTGTATAAAATATGCTGTTACTGACCTCTCCTTTCTTATATAAGTTTGAGTACAGTGTTTCTGGTCTGTCCTTGAGGAGCTTTTCTTTGTCTTTTCTTTAAGATCTCATTGGTAGCTTTATATGGGTATGTTATGGGGAATGATTCTGTCATTGTTCAAATTCTGATAGTTGCTGCCAGTTTTTTGTATATGTGGGGCAGTGGTGGTTCAGTGGTTGAGGCTCAGGGTTACTGACCAGAAGGTCAGGGGTTCAAGCCCCAGCACCACCAAGATGCCACTGTTGGGCCCTTGAGCAAGGCACTTAACTCCAGGTTGCTCTGGGGGGGATTGTCCCTGTAATAAGTGCACTGTAAGTTGCTTTGGATAAAAGTGTCTGCCAAATGCATAAATGTATATATGCTGATATCCACTGGAGTTAGCTCTTATATTGTAGCTTAATTTGTCCAAAAATTTGTCTTTCCCCAAAACAAAGGTAGTTGATTGCAGATCTTATATAGTATATCTGTACTCACTTTGAGAGTTCTTTCTTCTCTTTGTGGTAGTTGTCTGACCTTTTGGCCTGCTGTCAACTAGTTGTCTTCTGCTGATTTTTCTTGATTAATTAAACTCCTCTTGTAGGTAATATAGTTGTAGGCAGTCTTATATTCTTGAATTTGTCAAAACTGAATGTCTGTCTTATTTTGAAACAACATTATAACAAAAAATCAGGAGCTCATCTTCTTGATGCTGCTCAACGGAACTCTCTCTCTCACACTCTTTCACTGTTCCTCAGGTTGTGGCATGCTCTCTCTCTCTCTCTCTCTCTCTCTCTCTCTCTTGCTCTCTCTCTCTCTCTCTCTCTCGGTCTCTGAATGCAACAGACGGTATAGCTCTTTTATTATTCTCAGCTGATGAGAAAATAACAGCCTTACTGCATACTTAATTTTTATTCTTCAATTCCCTCCAAACTCTTTACTAAAAATGGCACAATATCTCAGCAACACCTGTTGCCTTTGAGCTGAAAGTGAAACATGAGATTTTGACCATTCTGATACTTGCTGCCTAATTCTCAATCTCTTTTATGTGCCACCAAAACAAATAGCTCTGCCAGCACAGTGATAATGCCAGCTCATCTGCTCACTAAGAAGACCTGTGACATTTGTGTCACAACGAAATGCTATCACACCCAGCCAATGCAGACAAAGGTGCTCGCTATGTCACTGCTATGCTGAATCATATCCATATGCATTAGGCACTGACTTGGATGGCTGTTCTCGGAGGACTGCTTTCAATAAAACTAAGCCAGGTGCCCTGGACTGAATTACAATGACTAAGAGAGGTCAGATATTGGAGTTCCAGAAATTACAAAAACATGAAGAAAAGCTATTAGTAACATTACAGGATGCAGACGCAATATACAGATTGGGAATCGGAGCAGGGACCAGAGTTGGCTGCTTTATTGTGATAAGTAAAGCCGCAGATTTTTGAGAATGTGACTGTGTGTGTGCATCCTTCATTCTCTGACATACTAAGCACCACAAGCCAAACACAGAGAAGGAATGGAGCAAACAGACAATGATAGCAGCTTATGGCCAGATGTTGTTCTGCGTTAAGGTGTCAAGTCTAAACAGGAGGCCGTTTCTAACACCTGGTGTTAGTCTGTTTGCTTGGCAGGAATTTCTCCCTCAGGTCTATCCTTAGATATTTTTCTCCCCTAGCATATTACCGCATTCAATGTATAACAAGGGTTTCTGTGTTTGATTAGTCTGACTAGAGATGCAGTATTTTCAGTGCTCTAAACAAACAGACAAACACAGACCATCTGGATCCATTGTGGTGTGTGCTGAATGCTAAAGTTTGTTCTTGAGTTTGAATAAGACTGACCATGTTGTCCTATGAGGTCTACACACTACTAGTCATCTCTAAGGCTAAAAAAGTGCTATAGCATACTGCTCACTGAATGTTACCTGGAATTTAAATAAAAATAGTATGTGATACGGTACACATTATGCAATGATAAACAATTGAAAGAGTATGACACAGTGTTGTTACATGACCTCAATATGCTGCATATTTAACCCTAAAAAGGTTTTGAACATTTGTGAGGCTGGGGGGAGGAGCAGTGAGTGAATGGACCAATGATTTTGTGAAAAATATTAAAAAGGAGGCCCCTGAAAATACTGAAGTCATGTGACTTAGTATAAAAACTCTAGTGTCTGTTTGCAATCTTTATCTAAATGTAACATGGCAATATTTTTTTAGGGGGATGATGACCTTGGGGCAAATTTTCCTATCTTTTCCATGATTTTGGAATGATTGATGATTGATACAAGCTGTAAAAAATGTAAAATAAAAGTAAATTTAAAATAAAAAAGATTGGGCCCTAATATGATGGAAAATAGGGATAATTTTGGGGGGCAAATCCCATCCATTACCCCCCTTCATCCGGCCCTGATATGAAGTGTCCTTCGCACTGTTTAAATGCTCTAGTTAGTGTTATTCTTGGACTGATAAAGGAAGACAGGAGGAGTTCTTATCTTATAGATGAAGGGTGCAGCTACTATTCTTCCTCCCTCTGAGGCCAGCATTGACAACTTACAATAGAGACACTTCCCGAACTGACCATCAACACAACAAGCAGAATTATCATAAATTATTCCTATAACCTCATTCTTGTCACAATTCAATTGGATAACATTGTTTACGTCTCTACTCCCATAGTCAATTACTTGTAATTGTTGATATAGTCTATCAAAGTGTACATCATGATTTAAATTTCTAGGGTAGCCTTTTGTCAGAGTAAGACGTTTAGAGATCTTCCCCTGAGT
Source organism: Xyrauchen texanus (assembly GCF_025860055.1). Taxonomy (NCBI): domain Eukaryota; kingdom Metazoa; phylum Chordata; class Actinopteri; order Cypriniformes; family Catostomidae; genus Xyrauchen; species Xyrauchen texanus. The sequence continues at coordinate 21,876,564 of NC_068300.1, forward strand.
CAATGCCTGCAGTGGCTATATGTTCATGTCTCCTAAATAGTAGGACAAAACTAGCGAAAAGATTGGAAATGATTTACAACTAAGATCAGTTTTATGGGGCAATTTATTAACACAGCGTTCAGACCGACAGAACACGCACTCAATTAGGAAATGAGTCCTCTGGGGCCATTCCACTCTCTCATGCCACTGTAAATTAGCTCTAATCAAAACGTCTCCCCTGCTGATCCACTCTGAAAAATGGCACCCTTTCAGAAATAGAAGCGTAAGCACGGCAGGTTTTCAGAAACTAATGTGATACAGAGATGAGCAGTTTTTTCATTGCGGAATAAAAAGGCCTTGCAGACGCGGTTGTACTGCTGTGTTGTAAAATCTTGACAGAGAGCATTTTTCACGTCTTAGTGCAGGGTAGTCTCATCAACATAATCACACAGGAAACCGTCATGTAGCTTCTAAAAGTTAATGTACCCTGAAATCAACCCAATACTGCTGAATTACTGACAAGTGTCATCCACCATCAGACATTATTGCAACAATTCTTACACAATCATCTTTCCCTCTAGTGCTACTGATTACACATGCAACCTCTGAGACACAGGTTCTAGTGCTCTGGGAAACAGGAAGTTATTGCGCTCACATAAAATATGGTGTGCATGATTTGAAGGTTCCATTTTCTCTCTAAAATTTAATTTTTCCTCCACTGATGGTTGGGTTTAGGGTTGGGGTTGAGTGAGGATTGGGGTTAATATATGCATAAAAATATGCATTCCTGTTGACGGTATTACATAATTAAAACTAAAAATACAATTTGCGTTTTGCACCACTCTGTGACCATTTCACCCAGAAACTGGAGCTTACATGTGCCTGTAGGTTCAATGGCACTTCCCACTTCGGCCACTGGGGGCAGTGGTTCCATTTTCGGTATGCATTGACAAATTTCAGCAGCTGAAACGAGACCTACTGTTGCGGAATTCACAATGCGATCAGTCTGGTCTCATAAGGGCAACATTGCTGTACATTTTATCTGTGGACCACCAAAGTTTGCCTCAGTTCAGAGGATTCTGTCAAAGCCTCAGCAATCATATTTCATAAATGATCACATGTATGAATTAGGCAAAAAATTGAAGTGGCTGTAATGGGAAACATTTTAGTTAATTAATATTTTATATATACAAAAATGTACTCAACTCAACCTTTATTTATAGAGCACATTTATAACAACAGGAGTTGACCCAAAGTGCTTTACATTAGACATTTCCGTCACAACATAATATGCATAATATACCCTTATATAAATACTAATAAATACTTGAGCCTAAAATATATAGCTATAATTAAAATGTATTCAAAAGCAAATTAATAAAAATGTTTTTAAAGCAGATTTAAAAAGGCAGAGCTTCGGAGCTGTCCTGATATGAAGCGGAAGCTTGTTCCAGAGTTTGGGGCCTACAGTAGCAAATGCATGATCACCCTTCAATTTGTAGCAACAACAACTTTCAGCAGAAGTTGGTCAGCTGACCTAAGTGCTCTAGTAGGAGAATAATGGACAAGAAGGTCACAGAGATATTGAGGTGTGAGATATTTACATAAACGTATTCTACATAAATAATATATTAGAAATAAGCATAACTGGGGGCCTGGGTAGCTCAGCGAGTATTGACACTGACTACCACCCCTGAAGTCGTGATTTCGAATCCAGGGCATGCTGAGTGACTCCAGCCAGGTCTCCTAAGCAACCAAATTGGCCTGGTTGCTAGGAAGGGTAGAGTCACATGGGGTAACCTCCTTGTGGTTATGATTAGGGGTTCTCGCTCTCAATGGGATGCATGGTAAGTTGTGAGTAGATCGCGGAACGTAGCATGAGTCTCCCGTGCTGTGAGTCTCCGCGATGTCATGCACAGCGAGCCACGTGATAAGATGCGCGGATCTCAGAAGCGGAGGCTACTAAGTACACTACTAAGTAGTGGGAATTCCAAATTGGGAGAAAAGGGGATAAAAAAAGAAAGACAAAAAGAAATAAGCAGAACCTTACAACGTACTTAAAGGTAATTAAATTACTTGAAAGTCAGTAGCTGTTATCTGATTACAAGAATTAAAAAATGTAAAATTACTAATTAGTAATTCATTTAAAAAATTTTAAAAATTGGATTGTACCCAAATTTGGTTCCGAATCCGTGTGACGTTCTTCTGTGTAACACACAAGGAGATATTAGGAAGCATGTTGGTTTCAGTCACCACTCAATTTCATTACATATGTTAACCATATGATGAATAATAATTCATCCTATTATCTCCTTTCGTATTACATGGAAGAAAAAATTCTTATGGGTTTGGAACAACTTGAGGGTTATTAAATGATGACAGAAATAAAATTTTTGAGTGAACTTACCCTTTTTGCTGAAATTCTTCCCCTCCATCATGGCTATCAAATTTCATTCAAAAAGAATAAGATACATTTACATTTAAAATTGGTCACAAGACATGTGAGAGCCAATGGTATTTAGCATCATTAACCTGGCGAATGTGTCAAGAGGCAGCTAGCTTTGAATATTTGAATGTATGCACATTCAATTTGAGTGCTGTGGCGGAGAAGTTTTTCAGGGTATAACAACTAAAATTTCTGTCTGTTCCTATTTTCTATGTCTTCTAATTTTAGTGATCTTTTGATGAGTCACTTACAGAGTGAATAGTTGACTAAGTCACGATGGGTGGGGGTTGCAGAGGAACTTGAGAGACCAACACAGCCCACTTCGCTAATGGGCTGCACCGCTTCATTAGGTAAATGCAGAGATTGTAGAGAGACGCTGCCAGCTGGAAATAATTTCTCTGACTGATTGTTGCTGACAACGGCTGGCCCAGTGATGAAGTGGATGTACTTTCAAGATGTTTTGTGGTGGTCAAACACAATTTGCTGCTTCAGACTAAATGACATCAAGGAACATGCACATCAGTAGAGTGGCTGGAATCAGGGAGGTGAACTTAAAGAACTCTGCTCAAATATATGTTATTGGTTCCACCCTCTATAACAGAATAACAGCTGTTGCAGTATGCTGACACTTCCAGAGGAAAGTGAATCATATCATTACATTGTCAAATCCTGCAGGATGTATATAGAAAATATTGGTAATGCAACACTGAAAAACATTCCCCAAAACATTTGTAGTAGCAAAAAAAAAAACTTAATAGATAACCTATTTACTTTAGTCCTAAAAGTTCCTCACAGCCTTGTATTTATTTGTGTAAAATTAAATAATTAGCACTACTAATATACTGTATTTCTTAAAATTCTAGTCTAGGCCTAGTTATATAACAGGGTACCCATGAAACCAATGAGTTGATGTTGATTTAATTTTATAGATTATGGACTGTCTTATTATTCCAATAAATATTTTATTGTAATTAATTGATTCAATGTAATTATTGGACATAAAAGCATGACATACTGTGTTTTTCTATGGTTAGAAAAATAATACCTCTAAATATAAACTCCAGAGAGCAATTATTTCCCTCTAATTATAAAAACTAAACAGTTCATTTCTGAAACTGGCATTACAGTACCCCGACTATGGTCTATACCAGCAGAACAGCAGAAGTAGCAGTCAGTCACGGCATGTTCGCTCACACATCTACCACTGCAGTGTTCTCTGAATGACACAAAGTGGCCAGACCACAACGCCTTGTGGCCCTGAATGTCTCAGCAGTAAAAAATGCCTCAGCTGTATCCGGAGCCTGTACCACAGCAAGGCCGCTCTCAAAAGCGGCTGTTATACCTCTTGCCTTTGCCTTCTAATTTCCTTACCCAGCGCCAGTGAGCCGCCAGCTATTCCTTTCAGCATTTCGGCAAACATAAAGACCTAGGAGAGGAGCAGGGAATGTTCCTCCCTCTAATAATCCCCCTTTACTCATCTTTATCCTAGGCCCATGCATACAAGCTCCATTGTACGTAATCTGTCAATCAGTACTCACTTTCAGGTGTTACAGACATTCCCTCAGTTCACCCTCTACAGAGTATGGAAGAGATTTATGAATGCCTTTTTGCCATTTATCCTAGCTATGAGGTAATCTATGTTAATCAGTCTTTCAAGAGCACAGACCAAAAATATTTATGATTTTGTCAAATCAGATGCTGTCTTACATCCTCTTCCTATAGGAAACACAGGACCTACAGGACATAAAAGTGTCTGATCATTGTGACAAGTCACAGGTTGGCTTTTCAGCTTAAAAAATAAATGTACATCCACACTGCTGCATGTCACTCTCTGTCTCTCCTCCGGCGGTCTGGATTGCCTCTTTTATCCCTCTCCAGTTCTCAGTGCAACACAGAACAGATGTTAGAGATAATTTCCCACATATGTCAATCCTTACCATTCTTTCTCTCCCGGCCTCACTCTCTACAGACGTCACTTGACCACACCCCCATTACCACATACCCCCATTACCCGGCTGTGGAGCCTATAGAAATCCACAACAGCCATCTGTGACTATGGGCCACCTCGAACTTAAAATTCTGGAGAGCTAGATACCAACGGGTGATCCATGCGTTGCATCCTTCATGCGATGGTGGGGTATGGTCCAAACAAAAGATGAAAGCACGCCCCAACAGATAGTATCGGAGGGTGAAGACTGCCCACATGATGGCCAGTCCCCCTTCACCATCTGGGCAGTACAACTCCCACCCCCCTGTCCGATGTGACGGCCCACTGCAAAGTGCAGCATTCACCCGCGTGAATGCCTGCTGACACAACTCAAACCACTGGACCAGATCTGGTGCCCCCTTTTTAGTTAGATCATTCAGCGGGCTGGTGACTGTGGAATAATTAGCAAATAACATAAACTTTTGATAATAGCCAACAAGCCCCAGGAACTGTCTCACCACCTTTTATGTCTTAAATCTTGGGCAGGCTGAAATCACTGCGGTCTTCTCAATTTGGGGCCGCACCTGCCCGTGACCCTAGTGGAAGCACAGATACCATACTTCCACCAGTCCAATTGCACACTTCTTAGGGTTTACTGTGAGTCCCGCCCATCTCAACGACTTCAGGACAGCCCTCAGATGCTGCAGGTGCCAATCATTTCTATAAATAATGATGTCATCCAGTCTGGCAGCGGCAGAAGCGGCCTGCGGTCTGAGGATTCTGTCCATGAGCTGAAATGTAGCCAGGGCCAAAACAAACCGAAAGGAAGGGTGACAAATTTGTGTAATCCAAACAGTGTGGAAAATGCTGTTTTTTCACAGGACATGGGAGTTAAGGGGATCTACCAATTTCCCTTTGTCAAATCCAGTGGTGAATAAAAGCAAGCCATGTCTAACCAATCGAGCAGTTTATCCATCTGAGGCTTCAGTATGCATGAAACTTAGACACCGCATTGACTTTTCTAAAATCCACACGGAACCGTACCGTGCCACAGAGTCCTGCACGGGTCCATTTTTGGAGACCCGCCCCCGCCCGTACCTGCAAAGTTCAGCACCAGATCCGACCTGTCACCCGTGATAATATCAAAATTAAATCCGCACCCGCCCAGACCCGTTAATATTTGACCCGTGCCCGCGATAACTCACACACACTAAAATCATTCCAATTAAAGTGATTTATTTTTTATCTCGCACCTCTCTCAACATCACAATAGCCTCATGAATGGGCAAATGAAACAGGCTAAAGTGTGCTTTGTTTTGCGCCATTCAAGTAGCCTACATCGGCACCTAAATAGGCTATGGAACCTGATAACGCAAACAGACCTATTAATAAAAAATGTAAAAAAAAGAACAAGAAAAAAATTGTGTTATCGCCTCCTTGTCTTCCCCTCTTGGAGGTTTGTACCCTTTGGCAAAATACCTGTCAATTGTAGCACTGGAAACCCCTGCTGTGCTCCTGCAAGTCTCGACATGCTTCCTAAGAGAAGACGTGCCCAGCTTCCGGCTATCAAACGGCAAAACTTTATGGCATGTTTTGCAAGCCGCAAATCCGCTTATGATGTTATTTTCCTGATCACGTATTACACCACACTTTCTCCACACATCCGATTTTGCCTTTAAAGACTCGTTGTCAACAATTTTATATACTCCGCTCGCCAACTTTACTTTTACTTCATCCATAGCTACACTTGCAATGCTCTAACTACGCTACGAGAAGTATCAACTAAAGTCGCACTGTCGCAGTGGTGACGTAATGGGTCCAAAGGTCATATCATTGTTGCGAAGGTGTAATGGTAATTTAGACACAAATATTGCACATATTTTTCATCCGCTACTACCCCCCCGCAAGGAGTTCATTATCCACCCGCATCCCCACCCGTGAATTTTAGGAATGTCACAATCCACCCGTTTTAGACACTTTTATGCGGGTACCCGCGGTACGCGACCCATTGCAGGACTCTGCCGTGCCATATCTCTTAGGAACCAAAACCACCAGACTGGCCTAGTAACTGTGGGATTCTTCTATTACCTGCATAATTCCTCCCGTACCACTTGTTTTTGTGCCACTACGTACCACTACCCCTTAGGTTGTTTCGATATGGTGCTCTTTGAGATTTGTACGACTGGGAAGAGGCACAATCACGTCTGAGAATTCTCTTTGCAACCTGGCAACCTCTGTGATTTGGGATGGTGAGAGGTGGACTCCATAAGTGACCGGGGTGACTCAATCGGTGACGTTTAAGTTCACCTGCAGTCCGAGCTCCTCCCTATCTGGAACCACCTTCGCCAAAGCCACGGGGACCACCTCTCTCCACAGTTTAAGGAGATTGAGGTGATAAATCTGATGTGCTCTGCCTCAATCCATTTGTTTAACCTCATATTCAATTTCCTAAACCCGCTGTGTGACCTCAAAGGGTCCTTGCCACTTGATGAGTATTGAATTTCATTTTTGCTGTTTGAAGGTCCCTCCTCCCAATTTTCCTGTAGGATGACTAGCACGCCACGCAGTCAATACCCATACAATAATTAAAATGGGTAGAACCCGTGGAGGCTTGAGGGACCTCTTGTACGGCAATTAATCGAGGCTCGAGCCACTTGTCCCAATTTCGAAAAAGAACTTACGAATCATATTCTTTAGGGTCTTTTTTTCCCCTCCCCTTTTCTCCCCAATTTGGAATTCCCAATGTGCTCTAAGTCCTCGTGGTGGCATAGTGACTCGCCTCATTTCGGGTGGCAGAGGACGAATCTCAGTTGCCTCCGAATCTGAGACTGTCAATCCGTGCATCTTTTCACATGGCAGTGCGTTACCACGGAGAGTCACAGCTTCTGGATATCACGTTGCATAGTCCAGCTGAACCAAGACAAAATGATGTCCGTGCCATCCACTCTTATAGCCCGACGAGGTATATACCAATTCTTTCTAAAGTGACCTCGATCAATGGAAATGGTGGGGGGGGGGCAATGGTGCTCTTGGAGTGGCAGGCTGATTCACCAGCTGACATTCACGGCATGCTGCACACCACCAGCGAACATCCTCACAAATGTCTGGCCAATATAAACGGTTAAACAATAGATGGTTCAATGTCTTTTCCTGCCATAAGAGACCTGCCATCTGATTATAATCAGCCGTCTGGAATAACATTTCCCTACAGCTCTGCGGTATTAACAATTGGGTTGTATCCACCTTTGTCTGAGTGTCCTGCATCACTTGATACAACTGATCCTTGGTAATCAAATAATACGGGTATGAGAGTGCAATGTCCGGCTTCAGGTATTGACCATCAATCACTTTCACTTTGTTGAAGGCGTGCCTTAGTGTTTCATCTTGCGTCTGCCTCAGAGGGTAGAGAAGCCAAGACTTCCTCCTGCCTTACATCATTCTGACGCGGAGCTGACTTAGACAGCCCCAGCTCCGCCTCTCCAGCCAGCGAATCGCAAGCCGCAAACAGAGACACTTTGTTACAGGACCTATCCACACAAATTCCCCTCAATAAAGTAGTCTCTCTCTATCTCTCTCTCTGACTCCTCCGGCAGTCTGGATGGCCTCTTTTATCCCTCTCCAGCTCTCACTGCAACACAGAACAGCTGTTACAGATCATTTCTTACAGGTATCAATCCTTACCATTCTTCCTCTCCTGGCCTCGCTCTCTACAGATGTTGCCTGGCCACGCCCCCATCACCAGAACCATGTAAAAAAAAAGTCTATGAATGAAGCTTGTTTGTAATTTAACACCATGCCAGCTTCTATGGCTATTACCACTGCAAAACCATGTTAAAATGCAATAAAGTTTATTAAAAAATTGTTTTTTTTAAAACGTTATAGTTTTTTTTATCTAGTATCAATAAAATCTCTCAAATCTGGAGTTGGTATGAAAACAAAATAAAAAGTGTCAGCCGAATAAAACTATTTCCACAAGGAATACAATCCAATAAAACAGTGGACTCCTGTATGAATGAAGGAAACATTAAAGGGTTAGGGTTTAGGATTTAAAATTTAAATCCTCTCATTATTTACTCACCCCCATGCCATCTCAGACATTTATGATTTTCTGGTTTTTAGAAGAATATTTTAAGAATTGATATAGATATAATGAAATGAACATCGTGGTAGGTGGGGTCCTAAAAAAAAATTGGCCCCAGGGCTCTTGCTAGTAATAATTCCACACTGAAAGTATTGATACAATATTGTGAGGTAAAGTATCACAATTTGTGATATATTGATATTTGATAGTATTGGCACAGCCTAGTAAAAAAGGATTTAAATATTGATCTCCTTCTCATGCAAACCTATCATATCGCTTTTTAAGACATAGTATTAACCACTGGAATAATATGGATTACTTTTATGCTGCCTTTGTGTGCTTTTTGTAGCTTCAAAGATCTGATCACAATTCACTTACCTTATATAGACAGACATACTGAAATATTCTTCTAAAATTTGCTTGTGTTCAACAGTAGAAATAAAGTCATACACATCTGGGATGGCATGGGTGTGAGTAAATGATGAGAGAATTTTTATTTTGGGTGAACACATTTTTTTTTTTTGTAAACTGTGATCTACCAGAAGCATTTTTCAGTAAATGATATTCATCATTATGGGACAGTAGCTCATTAGACTGCTTTTCCAGGAGAAGATCCAGAAGTTGTTGATTGTCAAAGATGGTGGAATCATCACTGGAATCCTCTTCAGATGTAGGAAGAGCAGGGTTGGAGAGTAACGAAATACATGTAACGGGATTACGTATTTAAAATACAAAATATAAGTAACTGTATTCCACTTGTTACAATTTAAATAATTGGTAATTAAAATACAGTTACATTCAAAAAGCATTTTGATTGAAGACATTACTTTGCATTTTATTGTCATTTGTTTCATTTAATATTTAGTCCTTTCAGATGGAAAACATTTATAAATATAAATGATGTGATCCAAAGTGCATTTGAACAGTGGTGAAACACTTTCTTAAGATGTGTTACATTCATACGAGCAGACAGAGAAGTAAGTTTGAAGTAAGTTTGGAGCAGAATAAAAATCAACCTTGTGTAAATTGTCAGCTTTACGCTAAGCTAAAATGCTAATTCTAGCCATTTTACATGCACATGTTATCAGACACGATCACAATTTTTATCAAGAAAATTCCTTTGATATTAGGACAAAAATCATATTCTTGATAATAATTTTTGTAATGTTAAAACAAGATCTATTTGATTTATCTTGTTTTAGAAACAACACTGTATAAGATATTTAGGTTTTTCAGCGAATGTATTTTTAACATGTATTTTGTCTTACTGTATTGGAGTTTTTATAGTCTAAACAAGTGAAATTATTTACCAGTGCTGAAGAAGTAATCCAAAGTAATCTAACAGAATACATTCCAAATGACATTTTTCAGCATATATTCTGTAATCTGTAGTGAAATGCATTTCAAAAGTAACCTTCTCAACCCTGGGGAAGAGTACCTGTTAAATCTTGTAACTCTGTGTGGGTGCAGCAGGAGTTTCTCAAATTTCTGTCCCTTTAGGCAAAACAATAGTAGTCAGCTCTCTGCCTGATCGCCTGCCAGTGGATTCTTTGCATTGTTGCATCATCATTTTGAAATAAAAGTGAATCTCTAAGCATTGATGTATATTGAAACAGTTGACAGATTTACTGTGCAGTCTGGGAAATGTTACCAATGGGAACATTGATAGATATCAAGTGTACTGGTTCTCATCACTGCAGATTTCTTGGCAAAATGTTGTAATATTTCTCATCTGATTAGAAAAGAAGTGATTCATGTGTATTACGTTCAGGGACTGGGAATAATTTACCATAAGGACCCATAGGAGAGAAGAATGTTAAAAATGACCAGATCCATTACCTAATGCTTATGAAATGAAGACAATAGCTTAGGAATAGTTTACCATAATATGAAAATTCAGCCATTTATTACCCTTGTGTCCAACAAGTGATGTTTTTAAACATTTTCTCTATAGCTGATGGAACTATGTGGGTGTAGCAGTGCTACTTTTTTTGTTTTGTGTATACTGTATGGTGTGATGTTGTTCTTTGTGAAGTGTGTTAAAGGAAAAGTTCAACAAAATAAATGAAAATTTTCTCATCATTTACTCACCCTCATGCCATCCCAGTTTCATTGAGTTTCTTTCTTCTGCTGAACACAAACAAAGACTTTTAGAAGAATATCTCAGCTCTGTTAGTCCTTTCAATTCAAGTGAATGGTGGTCAGAAACCCCTAAAGGTCCAAAAAGCAGATAGACAAAGCATAAAAGTAATCCATCAGACTACAGTGGTTAAATTCATATCTTCAAAAGTGATATGATAGGTGTGGGTAAGAAACTGATCAATATTTAAGTCCTCTTTTCACTTTCAGATGTGAAAGTGAAACTAAACAGGTACCACGTGTGACTTTCAGATGTGAAAGTGAAGATTTATAGCAAAAAAGGACTTTAATATTGATGTGTTTCTCAAACATACTTATATCGCTTTTGAAGACATGTATTTAACCACTGGAGTCTTATGGATTACTTTTATGCTGCTTTATTCTGCTTTTTAGACACTTTTGACTGACTGAATGACCCGTCCAAACCCATATGACTTTCTTTCTTACATGGAATACAAAAGGAAATGTTCAACCGAATATCCATGTCTTGTCTTGGTGACAAGACACGCAAGAACCAATGGCATCATTAATCGTGTCAAACCAGCCAAAAATGTGTATTCCCAGGAGGGGACGATTTCCAGATGTTCTATAGTTTCTGAACGACATGTGGTGTGTAAATAATTACAGAATTTAAATTTTTGGGCAAACTATTCCTTTCATTTCTTGTATGATCAAAATAATTCTGCCTCCTTTGTTGTTCAGTAAATCTAGTTCATACTGACCATTGTTCAAAGGTGAAAAAAATTAATTTGGTAACTAAAACTTTTATGAATTCACATCAGAACCACAATTTACACAGTTATTTAATCAAGAGAGAGAGAGAGAGAGAGAGAGGGAGAGAGAGAGAGAGAGAGAGAGAGAGAGAGAGATTTACCTTGCCATAAATAATTAACACACTGATTTGATCCTGCCCTTTATGAAATCCATTCAAACAAACCTTTCAGGAATTACAATGTTTCTGATGGAAAACACTCTAAGGGATCCATTTCTTTTCTGTGTGAAGTGAATTACTTGCTCCCTGATTCTATTTCATTATTGATTATATTTCAAACTGATTCATTTAGCTCTGCTGGGACTTTTGTATTTATAATTAATAATAACTGCTTTAAGGGACTGTGTCACACAACATACAAGAGGACAGATAGCATTATTACTATAAGGGCTTTTATTTTTCTCCAACATCTTCTAAATTCACTGGTCCAATTTTATTAAATTTGTTCAGGATTGATTGATTGTAAGTATTCATTTGGCGGATACTTTTATCTAAAGTACACTTATCATAAAGTCAACCCCCCTGGAAAAACCTGGAATCAAGTGTTCCAGGGTACTCAACCTCACAAATTGTGTGTTCAAACTCTTTGGATTTTCTACCTGAACTAGCAAAGCTAATTCAGTAATTAACAACTAAATCAGAGTTTTTTTCCTAATAAAATACAGGAAACTTAGACAGGTGACATGAGTTTCTGTGTCGCTAGTCAACCTTGGGAGGACAATTCCTGATTATTACATACCATTATCTACTTATAGAATCTGGTGTGGCATGAAAATGTCATTCTTATTTCAGCCCTGAAAAGTTCTCAATGTAATGCGCGTAATTTCAGTCTTCACTGGCCAAACTCGGCTTTTTATGAAGAAAAGCATCTCAGGATGTTTCCTGTGCTGCCATTATTTACGCCCTGATTGCGTTCTGAGAGTTCTAAATGATAGACAGGTAGTCAGAGATTACTCTGCATTGAATACCAGAGTGAAGCAGTAATTTGGCAGTCTGAAAGCTATGTAAAATTAAGGTCTTTAATACAACAGTGACACTACGTCAGATGCCATATGTGCCATGCACTTACACATCACAAACATGTCTGGCAGTGACAGCAGGATGGCAGATTTGCTTCAGGGCTTCTTCTGAACTGCAAAGTATCAACATGGCAGCTGAAAGGCTTTTGGTAAAACATCCTCACTCTGCCCTCCATCCATCCATCCATCCATCCATCCGTCGACCGCTTATCCTGTGTACAGGGTCGCGGGGGGCTGGAGCCTATCCCAGCTAACATTGGGCGAAAGGCGGGGGACACCCTGGACAGGTCGCCAGTCCATCGCAGGGCCACACATAGACAGACATACACTCACACTCACCTCCACATCCAGGGCAATTTTTTTGAAGACACCAATTAACCTAGCCTGCATGTCTTTTGGATGGTGGGAGGAAGCCGGAGTACCCGGAGAGAACCCACGCAGACACGGGGAGAACATGCAAACTCCACACAGAAAGGCCGGGGCAACCAGGGTTTGAACCCACAACCTTCTTGCTGTGAGGCGACAGTGCTAACCACTGCACCACCGTGCCGCCCCACTCTGCCCTCATTCTGTTAAAAAAAAAAAAAAAAGAAGAAAAAAAAGAGAAAACAAATCAATAAGATAAAGCTCTTTTATTTTTTGTTTTTTAGCCAGGTTGTTTTAAAAGAAACTGCAGCTCTAACCATGCCTTGTGTGAAACCACAATTCTTTACTCCCACCTGCTGGTCAAATAGGTTAATTGCAGTTTCTTTTTTTAACTGAAAGGCTTGCTGGAAAAAAATAAAAGAGACTAGCTGAATTGACGTATTTATATAGGTTTTAATCATTGGCTGCTTTAACTACTTAACATTTAGTACAGCCTGAAGTTTTTTTTTTTATGTTTAGCATTAAACCTGGCCAAAATTCTGCCCTTAGTATAATAATCAATTACAACAATTAGTTTTTCAGTTTTCATTATGACAATATTACACTGCCAACTAAAGCCACTTTTCCACTAAATATCCCCTTTCCAAATACTGTAGTCAGCACATCCAGCACCTCTAACAATATCACAAATCTTGTCTTCAGCACGGTCTGAGTGTTCATTTTTACAATCTTGACACAGCTTTTGCACTTGCCATTTGATGGAATGAATGCTCTCTAATCTTGGCAGCAGGCTCAAATTAAATAGGAGGTTTATATCAAACTGATGTAACTTAAAATTAGGGGAGTGAAACACTCAGGTGCAGGCAGAAATGACAACCGGTGACATGGTGCCAAAAACTGACGGTGACTTGAAATGAAAAAGAGGTAGAGTGAGAGGAGAAATGACAAGCCCTTCAAAAATCCCTTTTACAATGTGGGTTTGATTTGTCTGACTGCTTGCGTGCTCTGTGCATACTAAATAAATAGCTCCTTGAAAGGCCCAGAACAGAGCTTGTGAAATGTGGTCTAGTAATGGGAGGTTCAAATTATCAGAGTTCAAAGATGAAATTAGTGAATTTTATGACATCTTTATGAATTTATTTACCACGTGACTGACACCAGAGCACATACAACTCAAACTTTGCATTTCGGATGGAGCACTAAGTGTAAAACCCAATTATCCAGTCAAGCCATCAACAAATTATACACTGAAAAAAGGGAAAGCAGTTCTATTGAAAATATTAAACCAGTTCACTTCAAATCAACTTAATACATTTGTTTCAGATAAAAGCATAATTATATTGAGTTAAGCCATCAATATAATTAAAGTGATTAAAGTCATAATCAACAGTCATCAAAAAGTGATATGATCACATTGTTATGAAATGTTTACATTTCAGACTTCTTGCAGATGTATTTCACTCAGCATGATACATACTGCTTGCGCAATTAACTAAATAAACAAACCATCTATGTATGTTCACTAATCCAGTTGTGTTGGGTCTATGTGAATAATATTTGTTGACACAATGTTTTGCTGAAACAGGGTAGGATTGGGCAAGTAATTTATTTTTAAATTAGTGTCATTTTAATGTATTTCTATGCAAAATGAAGTAGGAGCAGGGGTGGATTATGACTAGCAAGGGCCAAATCCAATTATCTTTTAAAGTTGAGATCTACACAATCAACTTTCATTGATTTTAGTTTCTTTCAATACCTGTTCTGTACAGTCAGATTAATTCAAACACACAGCACAGATATGGTAAAGAAACCACAAACACATTCACTGAACAGCCACTGTTCTTAAAGAGACATTACCATTTTAACCATTGTTGTAGATAATGTAAACTCAATGTAAATACTACAAATTATGCATACAAAATGCATATATTTAAAGGGGCCATATTAAATTATGAAATATTTTAACTTAATAAAAAACTCTTTAAAGGTATAGTTCACCCAAAAATGAAAATGATCTTATCATTTACCCTCATGCAATCCAAGATGTGAATGACTTTCTTACTTCAGCATAACAAAGATTTTTAGAAAAATATTTCAGCTCTGTAGGTACATACAGTGCAAGTGAATGGCGACCAGTAACTATAATAGTAATCTATAAGGCTCCAGTGGTTAAATGAATATCTTCAGAAGTCATATAAGAAGCGATAAGCGATATAATAGGTATTGGTGAGAATAGGTATCTTTTCAACTCATCTGAATGATGGGGTGCATTTCATTCAGAAGTGATCATCCCTATACACTGTTTCCTTCAAAGACTTTACCCTCCATTGTGAGAGCTTCGAATAGCTGAAAGGTGTGGACATTTGGTAATTTTGTGGGAAATTCTGATTTGAACGACCCTACAGCTTGGCTACCATTATTTTTCTTATTTATCATAATTTTAGCCTTTTCAAAGTGTCCAAAAATACCCTAGACTACAGTACTTTCCGTACAGCATGAAAACTTTCACCATGAGACAGCAGACATCTCATACACATCGTGATGATGATGTAGAGGCTTTAGAATGTCATATATCAAATATGAAATGTGCAGCATTATAAGGTTGAGTTGCTCAAAAAATTTAATTAGAAACATTAAGGCAAAAGGGTCCCATAAGAGGACTGGGGGAACTTTTTTGGAGGTCACATTGTGGAGAAGAGATAATGGTTATTTTGAGATTGGGTAAATACTTATGGATTATTATCATAAATTCTGATTGGTGATTTGTAAAATTTCAATAGCATCATAATTATATATACACATATATATATATATATATATATATATATATATATATATATATATATATATATACACTCTACTAGTCAAAAGTTTTGAAACACTTA
This sequence comes from Xyrauchen texanus, assembly GCF_025860055.1. Lineage (NCBI taxonomy): Eukaryota > Metazoa > Chordata > Actinopteri > Cypriniformes > Catostomidae > Xyrauchen > Xyrauchen texanus. The sequence goes on from NC_068300.1 coordinate 21,892,178, forward strand.
CTCATTCTTTATTATAATGTTTTCTTCACATTTTAGAATAATAGTAAAGTCATCAAAACTATGGAATAACATAACATTTACTATGAGAATTATGTTGTGACTAAACAAAATGAAAACGTCTATGTTACTAGTGTAACCCCAGTTCCCTGATGGAGGGAACGAGACATTGTGTCGATTAAAGTGACACAAGGGGCCCCTATCCAATAGCGCCACCTACACTGAACCGTGTTACCTTATCTGTTGATGCTGGTGCAGCAAGCTGTAACATGCCAAAGGAGCATGGGCATCAGACTGCACATAACCTTGCCCAACGGCCCACTAAGACGCCATATTGTTTTTATTAGGTTCCCTGCATTCGACCAAGGTTTTCCCTTGAGGGGTGGGAACAAGCAACTTGACAAGCATGGGAGCAGGCCGCACCATCTAGCTATAACACGCATCGGGAAAGGCGTTCTTTTCCAGTCCTATCCTTTCAGGAGGAAAAGACCCCGCGGGGACCACATCCTGCCCAGAAAAGCACGTACCGGACACAGCAACAATAAGGCTGGGTCTGCCTCCTCCCGGGGCAGCACATGCAGGTTCACTACCTGGTTTCTGAAAGGGGTCGTAGGAACCTTGTGCACAAAGCCCGGTCGAGGTCTTAGGATGACATGAGCATCTGCCGAACCAATCTCCAGGCAGGTGTCGCTGACAGAGAACGCTTGCAGGACTCCAACCCTCTTGATAGAAGCGAGCGCAATCAGGAGGGCCTTCTTCTAGGAGAGGCCACTTAGCCTGACTGACTCTAGCGGCTCAAAGGGGGTTCTCTGAAGGCCCGTAAGGACCATGGAGAGATCCCATGAGAGGGAACAGGCATGGCCTGGGAGGATTCAAACTCCGGGCACCTCTTAGAAACCTGATAATCAAGTTGTGCTTCCCTAGGGACTTACCGTCCACTGCGTCGTGGTGGGCCGCTATAGCAGCAATACACCTTTAAGGTGGAGGGGGATTGCTGTCCCTCCAGCTTTTCCTGCAGGAATGAGGCACCAACTGAGACATCAGACTAGCCATGAGGAAAGCCGGTCTCACGTTGAGCCCGGACGGAAGCAATCGAGCGTGGTGTGCAGAGGAGGGAGAATGCTGCTGGCAATGAGCTGTAGATCCAACAGCAAAAGCTCTTTAGAGGTGAGTGGAACAGTAGTGAGTTTCTTAGTTTCTCTTTGTGTAATCTCAAATTCATTTTCAACTCAAAATTACCCATTTATGAAAAAAAAAAAAAGATCTGTTGATTGTCACCTTCATGGTGTTTGACTACACACCAGAAGCTGTTTCTCTGATTTTCTATAATTACTCCTACAAGGCGCTGATCCCTCTTGTTTGAACGAGTCTTATGACGATGCAAGCTTGTCTGCTTGTGTCTTTCAGCATTTATGAAGGTTAAGATGAGTGGAAGAACAGTTCCAATCCTGCACAAGTATTTGCTAATATTGCCTAATCCATTTTATTTAACTTTGAAGCTCACGATTATTGTTTGTGATAACCAAATAATAATACCCCTAGTTAAAAAAAAAAAATAATATTTAGAATCGATATTTTTGTGCGAGTATCGATATTTTCGATACAACATCAGTATCGGAAGTATCGATACTTTTAGGATCGACCCACCCATCCCTACTAAAAGCATTGTGTTTAATGATTACACATGTTTGTAAGGAGAGTTCAAAATATGACATGTTTTAATAAGATGTTTTTTTATTAAATAAGTTTTCAAGCACCATGTAAATCATATTTCTAAGTAAAAGTTATTAAATGTTCTAACATTTTTAAATTAAGTTTACTCACTTTAATCAATATTATGTCATAAAGTTAAGTAGATTTTACATAGTTTTATACCATTAAGATTTACTTAAAATAACTGTGTGAAAAAACTTGCTAAATAAAAATTAAGTAAATCCCACTAGTAATTTTTTTCCCAGTGTGTTCAGGTTGGCTCAATGATTTTTGGGATTTTTTCCTAGCGGTCAGGATAGTTATAAAAGGGAACCATTTGTTACCTTTTTCCTGAATGTCAACCACTTTTCGTTGCAAGGGATCAAAAGAGGGCAGCAGAGATACATGTTTGAGAATTTACAAGCCAGCTTGACCACATCTGCCAAAACAAGCACTTGTTGTCTTTGAGAATTTTGGCATTATCTTGACAATGTTCAAACTATGATGTTCCCATGCAGATGCCACTGAAGTAAAAATATTTTTCTGTTTCTGTTTTCTTTTTAAATTTTGATTTAGAACTCTCTAATGGATTTTTAACTAACATTTTGTATGACTGCATAATAAAAACATCATGGAGCCATAAAAGGGGGTAGCTCAGAAAAACATTCTGAAATGAAAATACATTAAAAGAAGATGTCAAAAAGCACTTTTAAATAACCCTAAGAATCGCTAAATGCTTCTTTTAAAATAGCTGTTAATGAATTTTACACAAACAGCTGAGCATATGCACACATGAATCCTCTTTGGAAATCCACATACAGCTATGCGCGATATAATGGAATATATATATATATAAAACTGTGATTTATTTATCGTTTTATCACTGTTGAACCTCCTGAACCTTCATCATTAATTTAAATATAGTATTAGAAATGTAGCTCCCTGAGTGGTTTATTTGGAATCAAAGATTGTTTCTTGTTGACAGATGAATCGGGTACTTCAAAGCACAAACAAGCATTCCACTTTAAACAGCCTTGAAAAGCAGCAATGATTCACTGCATTTCTGGTTACACAAGCAAAACAACAACAACTATAAAAATGCTTTATGTACTTCGTCATGGTAATTTGCAGGCCCTCATGTGAACATGCATGGGGCTGATCGCTTGAGTGGCAGGGAAACAGACGTTGGACCTGTTGACCTACAATTTTCACATTCCATGTCACAGTTTCTTAAGCATCTTTGATGGCACAAAAACAAAGAAGGAGTGGCATCCATAAGCCTGTGGAATTTATGCGTATCCCATAGAGATGGCACTCCATCAGAGTCACCATTCACCCAAGCGATCAGCATTATATGTGAAGCTCAAAAGAGAAGGATTAAAAAAAGAAGAAGAAAAAGAAGAAGAAGAAGAAGGAGAACAGGGGAAATTTGTCTGGATCCTCAAAAGGAAAAGACCTTACATACTTCTGCAAAAGACTTTGATGTGACACAAGATGATTGAGAGATGGGAGGCATGGTTTGATTTAATTTGCTAGAGAATGGTTGGGAATTGGTGAGCAGTGAGGGAGGTGGGGTGTCTTATAAAAAGGTCAGTTCACAGAGAATGACAAAAAGAGCACATTTTAGCGAATGTATCAATCTGCCAGTAAGGAGCACTAGAAAGAGGGATTGCAGAGGTCTGAATGACGTGAGATGGTGAGGAAGAGAAAGACGGTTGTGAGAAAGCACTCCGGTTGGCTTTTCTATAGAAAAAGCGTCCTCTTTCCTGCTGGGCCCAGCTCGGCTCCTGTCCACCGTTACAATGTGGGGCCTGCCGAGGCCCCCTGCCCTCTGACTGCCCTCTCTGCACTGGGAGAGCATTCCCAACCTGGATCCATAGTCCCAACATATGGAGGCCAGACCGAAGGGGTTGCTCTCCACTGCGGACCCCCAGCAGCAGCCACACTGTCTGGCAGCAGTTTGGAGCCTCTACCTAGTGAGCCGAACATGAGATCTTACTGCAAGGGTCGGTGCTTTACTGCAAGGACACACCAAAACTGTTGTCAAAGACAGCATGAAGAGTGAAAGAAGCATTGAATATATTCAGCATGCATTTTACTGAAGACCAGGGAACTGGTTCAAACTGTCAAACTGTCTGTTTACAAGCTGACAGCGACGAGCTAGAAACATTATCTAATTGCCCCTCTACCTGTTATTAAGCTTTTCCTGATGTGAATTAAAAGAAAAGCAAATGATTTGAACCTAGATAGAAATCTAAAACATGACAGACTAGTTCCATTGGACAGACACAATACATTGGGTTTATGATTCATACTCTGGCTGATTTTACTGACTTTAGATTCTTCAATATCATATTCCCTCAGATATGAGACGTTAAAGGTAGGGATGTCCCGATACCATTTTTTTGAGAACGAGTATTAGTACCATCACTTTTTTAAGACTCGCCGATACCGAGTCCGATACCTGTTTTATTTTTCTGAACTCCATATCAACAATTTATTTCAATTTTATCATTAAAATGGTGTTTAAATTAATTAATTAATTAAACATTTTATCCAATGAAAGTATAACAATTAATTTTCAGCATATTGTATTATTTTTTTTATCAAATTAAGTGATTATATACAGAACCTCACAGCACGATCCTTAATTCAACATACGAGTTATTTTTGTCAAATAAAGGGCTGCACAACAGATCACAACAGGAGTGAGATATTGCTTAGATATAATACAATTACAATGTATTTATTATTATTATTACTTTAACAGTGAATATTACATAACTTAACAGTAGTGATCTATTTCTGTTTTACTTTATTTGATTTAAATTGAACTTTTATTTTGAAGTGTTTCTGTGTTGTTATGAACAATGAGCTATTATTTAACGACAGCAGCTTCCCAATCCGGAAAAGCTGGTCGCTACATGACTCAAAGTGATTATAAACCACAAAAGGTTACCATTTAAATAAATAAATGTGTATTTTGCACATGACCCGTGCAAAAAGTGAATTAGCACTCTGCCTGCTGTCATCTGCGATGCTCATAATAGTGTTTCCATGCATGAGCAGTTTGTGTCTTTATGTCAGCGCATCATCGGCTCCACACATTCACAAGCACTCACATTTAAAACACTGCACATGCAAGCTAAATATTTGTTAGATTAAATCAAAGTTTTTGTTGTTAAATGATCTCACTGGGACATGATGTGATTTTAACTTGTGTGCTGAATGTTTACATAATCACATTCATAATGTGATTATGAAGCATTTTTACATGTACCAGTAAATAAGCATGGTATCAGACCCGATTCCAATACCAGTACAGGACATCCCTTATTAAAGGAATAGTTCTCACAAAAAGGACATTTCTCTATTTGTTTTTTACTCACCATCATGCCATCCCATATGTGACTTTATTTCTTTTCTGAACACAAAGAAAGATTTTTAGAAGAATATCTCATCTCTGTAGGTCCATAAAGCAAGTGAATGGTGGCAGAAATTTGAAGGTCCAAAAAACACATAAAGTCAGCATAAAAGTAATCCATAAGTCTTCAGTGGTTAATTCCATGTCCTCAGAAGCGATATGATACTGTAGGTGTGGGTGAGAAATAGATCAATATTTAAGTCCTTTTTTTTTTTTTTTTTTTTACTGTAAATCTCACATTTTAAAACAAGATATGGATTTAACCATAAGAGTCTTATGGATTACTTTTATGGGTCCTTTATGTGATTTTTCAAAGCACTGGTCATCATTCACTAGCATATTCATGGACCTACAGAGCTGAGATATTCTTCTAAAAATCTTTGTTTGTATTCTGCAGAAGAAAGAAACTCATATATTTGGGATAGAATCAGGGTAAATGTGAATTTTCATTTTTGGGCAAACTATTCCTTTAATATTACTACAATAAAACTGTTATAAAAAAGAATGATGAAAAGATTCTGAAATATCCATATACAATTTGAAGGTGATTCCTTATAAATTAAACAAATCTTACTTTGCCAGAAATTATGGTTACCAGGGAAGGGAAGATATTCTTCTTTGTAAGATTATTTGTAAGCAACTCACTCATCACACTTTGATAGACAGTACTTATTTTCTCCTTAAATTCACTATTACGTCAATTCCTAACTATCTTCCTGCCTTACTTTTACACTATTGAAGAGCTGTTTTATCTTAATTCAATTGCTGTGTAAATATATAAGACCTTATTGTTTTTACTATAATTCTCCTTTTTCACGTTCACTTTCTTTATCTTTTGTTTTTGCAGATTTGCATTCTTTGTGCATATCGCCACCTACTGGGCAGGAAGGAGAATTTTTAGCAATCCTAATGCCAAAGACAACCAGCTACCTATCTAAACAATACACTCACAGACAGGGTGCAAAACAGATTGAACAAGTTCTTAAAGGTGCACTCCTTAAATGTTTTGTTAATGTTTGCTACCACCTAGTATCTTGGATAACACATCATGCAAAAACAGAAGTTCTCAGTTACCAGTGTCATTGTAAAAATGTGCTTTTCGTAGTCAGCCTTGATTGGGTTATTCTGGCAAATCAAAGTGCCTAATTACAAGGGATTACTGAAATAAAGCAAATAATATTTGACTGGTCATATGATTTAGAGTCATGACTAGGGTCTTTGTCTCATGTGAGTGTGTCATTTTTTGCTGTTCAAAAGTTTAGCGATTTGCAAACAAATTCTGAGTGCACCTTATCTTCATCATAATTAAATAAAAATACTAAAATATTGCAAAATATGAAACTAGAGGTGAGACAAAATACACAAAATGCCTTTTGTAATTGCAGTCAATAGCTGTCTTAAAACTTTCAGGTGTCCCTTTGAAGAAACTCACTGTAATTTCACTGCATTGGTTAATGGCTCCACAAAACGGGCCACACACGCCGTCCAAGCACAAGAGGTGCAATCTGTATGACCAAGCACACTTTACGTAGAAGAGCTGTGCTTCTTGGCCTGCCCTCATCCCTTCAGCTCTGACATTAACTAATGTTGGTTCACTGCTGGAATATGCAGCCATTCTAATGCTAATGGCAGATTTAACCAGCTCCTTATCCTCAGTATCTGAGCCTCTGTTCAACTTGATCTGCTGGGAAAAAAGAGCAGAGAAAAGGAGAACAGGGAGGTGGGGAAAATAAAAGAGAAAGAGAGTGGGAGAAAGACGTAACAAAAAGTGTAATGTGTAAACTGTTATTGTCAAGACACAGGAGTTTGTATCTTTACTTTGCCTTTATCCACAGTAAAGGAACTGTAATGTCAGTGTAAGCGCTGCATATGCAATAATAGGTCTTCAGTAATGTTTGTTTCATGGCTGGAAAGTATGACCCATATGTGCAGCGAGCAAAGCATTCTAGGAAGTGAGAACCCGGCAGAGGGTTTTACTCTCTCAATGCTGAGCAGCAGAAAGGCCAGGTGGTCATTAAAACTGCTGTAATCCCCTCCATGAATAGATCACGTCTTCTCTCACTGTGAGGGAAGCTATGCATGAGCAGTACTGCAGAGACAGAGAGAGAGAAGGGCAGTGTTTGATGCTGGGCCCCTTAGGCACTTTAGCACAGTGGTTGAACCGTGATTCTGAGCGGATGTGTTAACAGTTTCAGGCTCAATGGAGGGAGAAATCCCCACAAAGCGAGGTGTACAAATATTGTGGGAAATCCGTCCACTCTTTAATATTTCATGAAGCCCCACAATCTATTCATTGGACTTCATTCCTTTGGAGGGGCCCTCATTCAAGCTCACTCCACCGCCTCAATGGGTAGCTCTTAATTGAGTGCCCGCTCATTTTCCAGCTCCCTGGCAGATTGTTCCTGATGAAAAGACCCTGGCTCTTCATCCTCCTCCTCTTCTACCCAAGAGTGGGAAACTGAAACGAGGGTGCGCCTTGCTGGTGGTATGAGCAAGAGGGAGACGTGGGGGGTTGGATGAGAAATGATAAGAAGAAAAATGTGACGAAGCAAAAAAGAGAGTTAGAGAAGCTGGAGCAGAGCTTTTTGTGTGCTGAAAATGCAAGGGTCGAGGGTCCGTAATCCCTGATCTATGCTGGGCGTACATACCAGGCTGAATGACTAAGGAACTCTACAGGCACCAGAAGTCTCTCCCGTGCCCTGAGAAATCTAATCCGTGCCAGCACAAGACAAACTGCTGTTCAGAGTGAGACTGCCATTCAGTCACTACATTGGGGCTCCCTGCCGCTCCGGCTGACAGAGAGGCCTTTCAGAACTGCTGACAGCACCTCAGAGAAATCCCCCACTTGCCCCCTTGGAGCTCTGCATGGTCCGGTGTCAGCCCACACCGCAGCTTAAATCAGTCCGCAAGATAGATGCCGCTGTGCTAATCAGTCATTTGTGTGCCGTACGGACACCATGCTGGGAATCTCAAGATGCTGACGAGCTCTGAGCACCTTTTTGATCTTTTCAAGTGTTTTTTAGATCAACTGTTTATTTACCACACAGCAAGGCCCCTCTCTCATGCCTTATGTCTTTAATGGGCAAAAAAGTAAAGTAACCTTCACACTTGTTGCACCTGTTCTTCAGCGAGACAGAGTTGCATTGATAAAACAAAAGACCTCAAAGGGAATCTTGCAGTCCTGCCAAGTTCTCAAATTGTTACTCTTTAGTGAATTGTTGGTAGGCATGTGAATGAGACACTTTGAAGTAAAACAGAGCTGAAAGGAATGATAGAGAACCCTGAAATGTAAAGAGAGATATGCTCAAGCCATATTGACATCGATGATGGCTCCGCACATGGGCTTAACATAGCTCAAGCTTGTAACAAATGTGGCAATATGGACTTCTGACTAAGCAGATCACATAATCATAAGAGCAGTGGCAAATTCTCAGGGCCTATCAAAATCTTCTCTGCTGACCTAACATGCCAACTAAATAAATATTTTGTCCTTTCATTCTCAATCACCTTTTTGCCTATGTAGTTTTAATGGCTTTCCACTCTTTATTAATCTACAAAAAAATAGAGAGAAACGAAAAGGTTTATGCAGTCAGAATTTATTCTCTGATGCTTACAAGCAAGCATTACAACTGTTTCACAAATCGAATGCCCAAAGCCAAGCTTGTTAGACGAAGCAGCACGTGAGTTTGAGTTCCACCCCCTCAGGCCTTCAGAATTTCCACAGAATCCCTCAACAGTGCAAATGAATGGGCAACTACAGTCAGATGGTCAGATTCATCACCAATCAGATTGATTTATTTGTTCTTGGTGGGTGTGATCTTTAGGATGTCCCAGTCGAGGCCTTCTAGCTGGCCTTGAGTGACACAATCATGCTTTAAGTGACGTAATTTGAAAGCGAAGAGCGCAATATCTTGCTGATGAGTCGACTGTCATTACTGCCACTACAGCCATTAATAAAGAGATCCTTATGGATTTACAAACCTAAGATGTTCTTCATGAACGTGTGATTGCTTAATTTATTAATCATTCAAGGAGGACTGATTTTCACTTCAAGCAAATGGTTAAGTGCTTTTTGCATTGTTATAGCAACATCAGGAGTTTTCTAAGAGTAAATTAGATTACTGGAGCATTCAGTGTTGGGTCAAGTTTTGAAAAGTAGTGCTGCATTCCATTCAACTGGAAAGTCGGATTTTACAACTTCCTACAAGGAAAGGTGCAATGGAATGCATCTTGAAGTCAGAATTACAACTTGTAGGCTCGTGCAGAAATTCTCAACTCTGATTTCGCTGAGATGCCGGTGCATGATGTAACACAAACATGTTGACACTCAGGGAGATATACAAAGTAATTGATAAATATTCACTTTATTAAGAAATATCGATTAATAAATTTGTTTCCACATTACATGGTATTAAAGCTTGTTTAACGCTTGCAGAAAGTGTATAAAACGTTATAATCACTTTTGATAATCATACACCTGAAGCACAAATGCTAGTGATGAAGCATTTTTATCAGTTGGGTTGCTAAGAGACATCTCTAATGAGAGTCAAACCCCTGCTAAGCTTATGGGAGCATTGCAGTTCTGAATATCGGGGAATGGAATGCATTTATTGTCGGAGATATCAAGTATCAACATTTAAATTTCAAATATTATTAAGATAATTTTTCCAGGTATTATTGACCTCCTTGGTAGATTAATTGAAAAATTATGATTTTTCGGGAGACGTTCATTTCACAAAACAATCATGCTGCAGTTAAAAATTAGGCTTGCTTGAACATTAAGTGTCATTTCAAGTTCTGGCTTTCGTGCTTGGACGTGTTTTTAAAATGTCAATTGGTATTATTAGTTAGCTGCGACATTATGTATGATGCCCAAAGGCATAGGGTGTCTAATTCATTGTGAAACGGTGTTTTCTTAATGGCATAAATCACACTGAAAGGCTAAACTTTTAATGCACGGCCCACCACTGCATAAGAGTCAGACCTGGCCCCATATGACAGTGACCCGGCTGTGAAAGTGTGACATTGGGCCGGGTGTGATTAGGATCCTGGAAGTGTCCAGCTGCAGACATGGCTCCTGATCCCCTGATTAAAGGTAATCTGGCTGTTACTATAGGGCTGAAAGAAAAGCTGAGCCTGGCATATTCCAGCTGAGCCCACTATTACTACCCTGATGTGTGTCCAACAGGCTTAGAGCAGCTCATGAGGGATGGAGGATGCCTGTGGAGAGGAGTCCAAGGGAGAGAAAAATCCACCACTGCCACCCCCTTCTGTCTGCCCTCACCTCCCCACCATGCCTAGCTTGCTTCTGGGCTCTGACATAAGGCACTTAGTGGCACAGGCAAGGAAAATGGATTTCTCAAGGAAGTCCTGTGGGAGCTTTAATTTTCTTGGTTTTAAGTTCCTGGCCTCAAGATTAAAGGGCATCATTTTGTGATTTTGAAGAAAGGAGACCTCACTGAGCACTTTATTAGGAACACTAATTGGTCCTTATAAAGTGCCTGACGTGGTCTTCTGCAGTTGAAGCACATCTGCCTTAAGGTTTGATGTGTTGTGCATTCTGAGATGCTATTCTGCTCACTACAATTATACGGAGTGGTTATCTGAGTTACCTTAGCCTTTCTGTCAGCTGGAACCAGTCTGGCCATTCTCCGTTGACCTCTGTCATCAACAAGGCATTTCACTCCATAAAACTGCCACTCACTGGATGTTTTTGTTTTTGTTTTTTGACTAAACTGTAGAGCAGTGGTTCCCAACTCTGTTCCTAATAAAGTGATCAATGTGTGCATACTGTACATTTTATTTACGACACATGTTTTTCTTTAAAAGATGTACTGATGTGCAGCATTTCTTGTTTGAATTTTGAAAACAAGTGTATCAATTTACCAATTTTGTGGGTGAAACAAGAGAGAAGGATACTTTAATGTAAATGAACTTGAATGGAAACTGAGTATATCCATTCAGAAATTCTGAAAAATATCAAAAGTATAACAAAAAAAGTCCAAACATAACATTTTCAAGCACTGAAGTCTGAAAGTTAGGTATAGAATATTAATGTGAGGCTCTTAAGACCCAGTCTAAGTGGCACGCCATCTCCATGTCAAATCCTGAATGTCTTGATGAACTACAAGAATGCTTTGTTGGAGAACTTTAAAGAACCTTAGGAATGTGACTTTAATGTGTTTAAATTCATCATAGGGCTTAATATACTGCCACCAGCCTTATCTCCACTACTACCGGGATAATGACAAGAGCACACAGCACTCAGAGAGTCTTTCTACCTCAACCATGCAGTCATTTTACAGGTGTTTTTAGAGTCAAGCACAAAGCTGGGGGAAGGCAGGCTCAAACACAGTAACATGATTGCACCTTGCTTGTTAACCTAACTAGTAGGTGATTCATTTTAAGAGCTAATCCTGTGGTACCCTGGCTGGTAAGAAATAACTCTGGTGGCCTAATCCACCCAGACCAGGCCCAAGATACTCACTGAGCTTCTCAGCCAGGCCCTTTGTTTTGGACAGGTATTAGCCAACAAGTGCAGGTCTGGCCTGCAATAGTTACAGGCTTGAGGAAAGCCTATCTCAAAGACCACAGAGAAGAGAGGGAGGGACGGAAGGAGGCCACTCTAATCAAGGGTTTCTCCGTTTTTATTTGCTAGACTTGCATTTTCTATTGGCTTGCAGTGAACATGAAAGAGTCTGGGATCCTGAGTGGGTTTTGTGTCCCTTTATATTGGACTGCATCTGAATCTGAGTGGCCAGACTGTTTGCTGTTCTGTTTCTCAATGAATCCCCTTCTTTCACAGCCAGATTTACTCAAGTTTGGAAATACTGTTTGAGAGTCAAGATGTTCTTGTTCACTTTTTGTCCTGTAAGCCATCAAATTAAAAAGGGATCTGCTGCAGAGCATTTAAACTGAGGTTGAATGTGTCTCCTAAGATGGCTGACTGAAGAATTTGACCTAGCCAGATTGGTGACCAATAAAATGATACTGCTAAGTAGCATCTTTGAAATATTTATTTCCCCAAAAACTAGGCTGTGAGTGACATAAATAAACACAGCAGAGGTTCATCTCATCTGTGCCACAAAGGGTCTGAGTGTGCCGCTACCAAAGGCTAGAGTGAACTTTGGCCCTATAGGGTCACAGAGAGCGTTTGTCCCTCCCAAATTGGACAGAAGGGTCCTTTCGCTGTTCATTTAACCTTTTATGACTGATTCTTTCTTTCCTGGTAGCCACAAAGCCCCTGTTTCTGACCTAGTTGTTCCTGCATATCTTTCCTCCCCCAGCACAGGCCTTTGAAAGCTGGAGTAAAGCTGGAGTGTGCTTGCCCTGTCAGGGACAATGGCAGAGTTAGTGACCCCTGACCTCAAGGGCTTTGAGATTTCTTCCTGGATCAGGAGCTGCTTTTCTCCATGGCCAGTTACTGCTCCACAGATCAGGAACAGAATGAGAGTAAACACTTGTTAAGAAGTGATTCTTCTTCTCCTTCATCCTTGCACTCCCCCAATGCCTTTCTTTTTCTCCCCTCTTTCTCCCTCCTTGGATCTATTGTGTCCATGTGTTAAAGTTAAGGCATGTCCTCTCTTCTGGCAGCATCCTGACAGTCCATCACTGTCACACACACAATGTCCATCAGTCACAGAACACACATACTTAGACCATCGGCAGTAACTTTATGTATTTACGACAATGAAACTCAAGCTGTTGCATTGCCCTGCCTAAGTTTATCTACACAGAACAAAAACATTGCAAATCAAGCTGACAATTTTTCAGCATTAATGCATACTGTGAATGAGAAATTATTTTCAGAAATGTCCATTTTGTTATAAGGAATAATCATTTTGAATTGAACAGTATAGTTTGGATTGACACTGAAATATCATTGAGACTTAAGACAACCAAGATGAATGTGGCAGGGCGGAGGGCGGGGCCGGGTCATGATCCTACGCACCTGGTCCCGTATTGGGCTAATCAAGCCTCCGAGGTATAAAGGTCGACTGCAGGGTGTCGTGTGGGAGAGAGATCGTTAGCGGACATGTCCGTCATGTGTGTTTATGTTGTCTTTTAAGTTTACCATTAAACTATTATTTATATCGTCAAGCCGGTTCTCGCCTCCTCCTTTCCATTGAATACCTTTACAATGAAGTATTGCTTTTGTTCATATGATAACACAAAAAGTTAAGTTAAGACTGCCAAATTAATAAATGTAAATGTAAAATTGTCATAAAAAATATGTGACTGACAACAATGTATTGGAAAAGCTCTATGAGTGGGACAATTAAGACCTTTGGAAAAACTGGACTTTATCCCGATCCATTTGCAGTTTCTGAGTACTTTCCCTCCACAGGAGGGCTGATCATCGAGGTGACCAGAGTGTTGTCCTCACTTATCCAGATGCTGAGCATGAGCCTGTACGGCAGAAACAGGCTGTGAGTGGCCCATGAGAGGTAATATGGGCTAAAAAAGGGGACCCACTGGGGCTGGCAGCTCCAGGGACTGCAGGAGGCTTTGTCTCCCACCCTGCCTACCACACCACTTAATGGTGCAGAACAGCATTGTACAGTATTGTCAAGTGCTGCCTGCCATGAAAAGAGACCCTATTCTGCCTTCTCTTCACTTTCATTTGCTCAGTAGGTGTTTTAGTGCTTCTCTTTGAACCCATTATTTTTCCTCAGATCACTTCTCTGCTTCCTTTTGGCCTTTTTGTCCAGTTTGAAATGTTCTCTTGACTGATGACCAGCTTGTCAGTACGGAAAGAAGTGAACTGATTTCTTTTGTCCATTTTACTATGTCAGCATTGTCTCAGCCATGTGTCTGTAGAGTTGTGGGTTAGCCCTATTTATACCAAAATCTTACAGCCTCTTTAGCAGTTATGTAGCTCAAAATCACTCTTATGTACAGAGATTGTGGCTTGTATGGGCTACCTACTCTTAGATGAGTTGTCTACAAGTTTCTCACCAGCAATTATTTGATTATTTAATTTAAAATATATATGAAAATGCTAGAACACATCTCTCTCACTCACTCACTCACTCACTCACTCACTCACTCACTCACTCACTCACTCACTCACTCACCTTTTGAATATGCATAATCAGGGTTAAAAATTTACAAAATTATGAGCCAAATTTGATTAAAAATATATTTAATAAAAATTGCAAGTAAAAAACAAAGTTACTAGTCAGTGGAAGAAAATAAGGGTCAGTAAAGAAATAAGGCACTGCTTCATAAGGGTTGGGAGGGTTACTTTTATGTATTCCACTACAGATTACAGAATACATGCTATGAAATATAATTTGTAGTGTATTCTGTTAGATTACTCAAGGTCAATAATGTAATCTAAATACATTGGATTACTTCTTCAGCACTGGTACATATTTTCACTTGTTTTGACTATAATAACTCTGTCAGTACAGTAAAAAAGTGTTAAAAATACATTCTTTAAATTGCTTCTAAAATAAGATCAAGCAAATTGATCTTGTTTTAGGGATTTTTAGAAATTCTTTAGAGTACGATATTTAAGATGAAATGCAAAGTAATCTCTTCAGTAATCAAAATACTTTTTAAATGTAACTGTATTATGATGTACTCTATTTTAAGTATGCAATCCAGTTGCATGTTTATTGTTACTCCACAACCCTGTATATAATACTTTTCAAGTCAACTGTAATGATAGTCTGCTTTTCGCTAAAGTGATTCAAATGAAAAAAAAAAAAGAATTATGGCCTGCATTATGATATATAATGTGGCAGGGCGGAGGGCGGGGCCGGGTCGTGATCATAAACACCCGGTCCCTTATCAGGCTAATCAAGCCTCCGAGAGGGATAAAGGCCGACTGCGGAAGATTTTGCGGGAGAGAGAGATAGTTTACGGAAATGTCCGTCATATGTGTGTTTATTGTCTTTTAAGTTTATAATTAAAATATTATTTATATTGTAAAGCTGGTTCTCGCCTTTCCATTGACTGCTTTACATATATATATATATATATATATATATATATATATATATATATATATCTATATATATATCAAAATATGGCATGTCACAATATGGAATGTCTGCATACATTTACTTCTTTATAGTTTTGTGTCTGGAGGAAATAAATCACAAGGAAATTTTCTCAATTCACTAATAAAATAAAAGTTACCTGTGAAAACAACATTTAAGCTTTTTATGCCTGAACTATTTTAATTTGTATTCTAAATAGACAAAGCTCAACACATCCCAATCTTGTCATTATATTACACAGAGGTCAGTTGCTTGGAAAGATAACCAATATTATTAGGTCACTGATTTACTACTGTCTAGCACATATGACATTCTTTCATCTGTGAACACAAAAGATGATGTTGGGCAGAATGTTCAGTCTCAGTCACCATTCACTTTCATTTTATGGAAAAAGACGATCAGTTCCAGCAGCTTTTTGTTTTATTTGATCTTTCAGTCCCTATTACATTCTTCTCCTTTTGTGTCCCATGGCTGAAAGAAAGTCATATGGGCTTGAAACAACATAAGGGGGAGTACAAGAAGACTAAATTTGTAGTTATTAGAATTTTGCCTTTTTCAATTTTCAATATAAAATTATTTAAAGTACATTTATATCACTATACTCTGTCGATGGGATTTCATATACAAAATGTGCCTAAATGTGGCATCTTTCTCACTTCTGACTGCAGTAATATACTAGTAATTACATAATAATGTAATCTACTGCTCTCTATTTTGGTCCACTTTTGGAAAACTGTGGAAATGTAATATATATTTTTCTTTTCTTTTGGAGCAAATGGGAACACATAAATAATATTTGCATAAATCACATACACTGTAGTTTTATAGCTGACTGCCGCATTTCAAACCCCAAAATGTGAAAAGGGTCAATGGTGTTTGAAAGAGATGCTAGTGATATTATTAAACCACTGAGAAACACTTTAGATGAAGCAATTACAGTTGTGCATTAATGTGATGAATTAAGAAAGAGGAATTTAGAGGGAATAATGGGAAGATCAGAATAACTCCATAATAAACATAATCATTTTTACTCTTCACCAAAATCCCTTTTCAGAAGGAAATTGGTACTTTAATTCATCAAAGTGGCATTCAACTGATCACAAAGTATAGTCAGGACATTACTGATGTAAAAAACACCACCATTACTATCTAAATAAAATCTAGACAGGCCTCATTTCCAGCAGCCATCACTCCAACACCATATCCTTTAATAATCATGCTAAATTGTAAATTCTGTACTAGAAAATCACTTGCCATTATATCAAACACAGCTGAAAGACATTTGCTTCGTTAAATGATGCCTTTGATGAACATTGTGTTTGTGTTTGTTTTTGAGTTGCCACAGTATGCAATAGACTTGCATGTCTTATGGTCAATATTAGGTAAAAACTCGTCAGTCAATAATTGTTTTGAGGAATGAATGCTATACAATGCTTGAAATTGCCAAAAACTGAAGATTTCATACAAAGGTGTACACTACAGTCTTCAAAGACAAAGGACAACTGGCTCTAACAAGGACATAAAGAAATGTGGAAGACCAGATGTACAACTAAACAAGATAAGTACATCAGAGTCTCTAGTTTGAGAAATAGACACCTCACATTTCATCAGCTGACAGCTTCATTGAATTCTACCCGCTCAACACCAGTTTCAGGTACAACAGTAAAGAGAAGACTCAGGGGTGCAGGCCTTATGGGAATAATTGCAAAGAAAATCCACTTTTGAAACAGAAAAACAAAAAGAAAAGGTTATAGTGGGCAAAGAAACAGACATTGGACAACAGATAATTGGAAAGAGTGTTATGGATCTTAAACCCATTGAGCTTTTGTGGCATCAGCTAGACTGTAAAGTGCATGAGAAGTGCCCGACAAGACTACGGGAAGCGTGAGGTGAAATGTCACATGAGTATCTGGACAAACTGACAGCTAGAATGCCAAGGATCTGCAAAGCTGTCATTGCTGCACATGGAGCATTTTTTGATGAGAATTATTTGAAGTAGTTTAAGAAGTTCTGATTTTTTTTTTTTTTCAAATTTTAAGTCATTTTTCATGTTATTAATTTCCTGACTAAACATTGTGATTAGTTGAATGCCACTTTGGTAAATAAAAGTACCAATTTCTTTCCATGAGAGCAAAATCTGCACATTATTCCAAATTCTGGCCACCAGTGTGTATATATATATATATATATATATAGGCCTACTGTATATATTTTGCTTTAATCTAAAGCAGAGGCTGGCAGGCCACAGAACATTTTCATCTTAATACCTGTGGCAAAACCTAGGGTCTACCACTGTGGGGATGGGTGCACTTTTCTGTGTGTGTGTGTGTGTGTGTGTGTGTGTGTGTGTGTGTGTGTGTGTGTGTGTGTGTGTGTGTGTGTGTCACAGACAGCTGAAATGGTCCGGAAATTATTGGTGAAGAAAAGAGTGTAAAGAACAGTGTGGTTACAATTGAAGACAAGACAGGGTCACATCTGTGACACTCCAGACACAAAACAATAAAGAAGTAAAAGTGTGCAGACATGCCATATTGTGAAAAGCAGTCAGCCATCTGTTTTGGATATCTGTCAATTAAATAGGAATGTATTTCATTCCTTTTAGGATAAGGGACAGCTTTATAGGCCCAACAAGACAGGAAGTCTTAAAGAGGACAGGTTTGCATTTACATGTTCAGCAGTAAATTAGTGACCTAATAATATTGGTTATCTCTCCAAGCAACTGACCTCTGTGTAATATAATGACAAGCTTGGGATGTGTTGAGCTTTGTCTATTAGAATGCAAATGAAAATAGTTCAGGCATAAAAAGGCATAAATGCAATAACTTATATTGTTTTATTTTAATTTTATTAGTGAATTGAGAACATTTCCTTGTGATTTATTTCCTCCAACACTATAAATAAGTAAATGTGTGCGGAGGGTCACGTGATGCCATGCAAAAAGCGGATGTGTAAGCGACGAGCTCTACGCACTTTGCTAGTTTTTAGTTATTTTTGTGTTATAATCCAGTGAGATTTCATACACCCTGCAACATATTTGCTCTTTGTAGTCAATATGTAAAAAAATTCTAAATCATCAGGCACTGGAAATATTAAAAGACACTTACGTGCTCAATCTGAAAACTCTGATGGGCCTGCGGACCGAGGACTGGATTGTGCGGCGGGAGAAATCCAGCGTCAATTGTCCAACATGTTTGTGATGCTGATGAAAGTTATTGTTGACTTAGAAGATGTCGCTGTAATACGTTGATCGATTACGGTGATGGAAACAAAACTCTGAGTTTGTTACAAGAGTGGCAGATGTTGAGAAGCAGATCAATTATCTGGAGTCATCAGAGAGGGAATTATCTGATAATCCGCTGGCAACCGAAGTCGATTTGGAACATGTTTTTGAAAAACTTCTTGAGAATAGGAGCCGCAGCAATAACATACGGATTGTTGGAATTCATCAGCATGTGGATGGCAGAGATATAGTGAAATAGTTTGATGAGCTCTTCCCGAGTCTGCTCGACATAACAGGCCATAAGATGGAAATCGAGCGAGCTCACAGGGTTCCAGCTCGTAGATCTGCTGAGGGGGACAGGCCCCTAACAATCCTGGCCAAATTCCTGAGATCATCCGATAAAGATCTTCTGTTAAGCTAGGTGAGGAGCAAAGGAAAGCTTTCGTGGAAGAATCACAAAATTGTCTTGTTCCCAGACTTTGCGAATTCGACAAGAGAGAAATGTGATCGATTCAAAGAATGCAAGAAACACTTCAACGGAAGATCGTATCTGAAGTGTTTAAACTGACTATAAATACTAAGGATGGGCACAAAGTATTTTTATGCCCCAAGCAAGCACTATCCATCATAAAGACATTGGGGTGAGTAAGCTATTTGGTGTTTCTCATTTGAGTGGATTGACTCACTGTACTTACTCTTGGCTGTTTGAGGAAGCTGGCTGCCATTTCTGTTTCTTTGTGTACGTAATGCACGAAGCCTAGCGGCTTGAGTTTGTTTTGTGGAATAATACTCTTGCATTGATGGAAGATAGCTTTTACACTGAAGTTCCCGTGCAGAATATCTACATGCCTACAACAAGCGACATCTTTAATAGAGTTGATGGACTGAGGAAATCATGGTGTGTTTCTTATGTGGCCTCTGTGTCAATTTGACTTGTTAAATATACTCTTGACCGTCTGAGGAACCGGGACGCCTGTTTTGTTTCTTTTTGAGCTTGTTCTGCCTAGTGGCTGGAGTTTGTTTTGTGGAGGAACATACCTTCGGGACAGTTGTGGATGAATCTGCTTGTTCTTTGTGCTTATGCCTTCTATTGGCTGGAGTTTGCAAAGCTGTCGCAAGGACTCTGGTTGGCGTGCATGGACTCTTTGAGTTTAGAGGGATATGCAGGTTAATGCACAGGTTTGTTTTGTTCAGGAGGACGTTTTGGGTTTTATTGTTGCACTAATGTTGAAATGTTGTCTTTATAATTTAGTTTTTGACACACAATAAATTTTTTCTATTATATCAAAATGTCAAATGTTAATATGAGTGGATTGTCTCTCTCCACATGGAATGTGAATGGTTGGGGAACACCATAAAAAGAAGGAAGGATATTTCTTTTCTTAAACGTAAGAAATATTATGTAGTGTTTCTTCAAGAAACTCATCTTTCTCAGCAGGAAGCTGGAAAAGTAGGGAAGATATGGGGTAGACATGTTTTCTTTAGTGCTGGCTCAAGTAAAAGCAAGGGAGTCATTAAATTGCTAAATAAACATCTACAATTCAAATTTCTCAAACAGATTAATGATACATTAGGAAGAGTCATTATAGTTTTAGCTGAAATTCAGGGCCATAGATTGATTTTGGTGAATATTTATGCACCTAATGCTGATGATCAGGGATTTTTGAGAGATCTTGAAGGGATGTTGCAAACTGTTGGCACCCCTCATGATATAATATTGGGAGGAGATTTTAATCTATTGATGATTAAGTCCTTGATCATAGTGAAGCAAAAGTGTGTAAGCCCTCTAGAGCTTAAAAGATGTGTAAAAATCTTGGTCTTACGGATATTTGGAGACTTTTGAAACCATCTGGTATGGACAATACATTCTTTTCATCAGTCCATAAGATTTATTCTGGAATATATATATATTGCTCAATTGGAAACTTAACAGATCATGCCCTGGTGAGTTTAGAGGTGTTGCCATATATGGAGAAAAATAAATCATATAGTTGGTGCTTTAATGTATCCCTTTTGCAAAGTCCTGATTTCCAACAAATGTTAAAGGCTGAAATCAATGTCTATGTAGAGACCAACTGGTCCTCAGTATCCTCTGTAGGTGTGGCTTTAGAGACACTTAAGGCAGTTCTTTGGGGTCGGATCATACAGTATGCCTTATTCATCAAAAAATCCAAAGCACGAGAACTTGGAGTTGGAAGGAAATATTAAAAGAGCCGAGGCAGAGCTGAAATAACAAATGTCGTCTGATGCCCTCAGAGAATTGACCCGATTGAAATACAGATATAATACTATTTTTTCAGAGAAGGTGTAGTTTTGGGTATTCAGGGCAATACTTTGTATTGACAGTAATACTTTGAGATGGGGGACAAAGCAGCAACATTTTTGGCTAGATATATAAAACAGAGATTCTTTTTCTACCATTCCCTCAGTGAAATCTGATATTAATAATGCTTTTAAAAAATTCTATCATGATCTTTATTGTTCCACGTCTTCATCTACTGATGAAGATATTAGAAACTTTATGGAACCATTAGATCTCCCTAAATTGACGATTGAGCAAAAAATATTGTCTTGATTCTGAGATAGACGAGGTAATTAAGACCTTAAGCCTTAATTAAGGCTTTGCCGCTGAATCTTTTACATCTTATGCTGCAGAATTGGCTCCACGTTTGTTAGAAGTTTATACGGAATCATTAATGAATGGAAAGCAAGATCAATTTGCTTGATCCTGTTTTAGAAGCAACACTGCATACTATATTTAGGTTTTTGGGAGAATGTATTTTTACTGTGTATTTTGTCGTAATCTGCCAAAATGCTTTTGGTGAAGAGTAAAAATGATAATGTTTATTATGGAGTTATTCTGATCTTCCCATTATTCCCTCTAAATTCCTCTTAATTCGTCACATTAATGCACAACTGTAATTGCTTCATCTA